>NC_061514.1:45108680-45239976 GCF_022539505.1 Lolium rigidum | reverse complement strand
TAAAAAGTCTCCGTAACGAAACCCCCGATACCGAGAACCACGATACGGAAAACCTTCCCGAGACGCCGCCGCCGCCGATCCCATCTCGGGGGATCCAGGAGATCGCCTCCGGCACCCTGCCGGAGAGGGGAATCATCTCCCGGAGGACTCTACGCCGCCATGGTCGCCTCCGGTGTGATGTGTGAGTAGTCTACCCCTGGACTATGGGTCCATAGCGGTAGCTAGATGGTTGTCTTCTCCCCATTGTGCTATCATTGTCGGATCTTGTGAGCTGCCTAACATGATCAAGATCATCTATACTGTAATTCTATATGTTGCGTTTGTTGGGATCCGATGAATAGAGAATACTTGTTATGTTGATTATCAAAGTTATGCTTATGTGTTGTTTATGATCTTGCATGCTCTCCGTTACTAGTAGATGCTGTGGCCAAGTAGATGCTTGTAACTCCAAGAGGGAGTACTTATGCTCGATAGTGGGTTCATGCCTGCATTGACACCTGGGACGATGACGAGAAAGTTCTAAGGTTGTGTTGTCTTGTTGCCACTAGGGATAAAACATTAGTGCTATGTTCAAGGATGTAGTCACTAGTTACATTACGCACCATACTTAATGCAATTGTCTGTTGTTTGCAACTTAATACTGGAGGGGTTCGGATGATAACTCTGAAGGTGGACTTTTTAGGCATAGATGCGGTTGGATGACGGTCTATGTACTTTGTCGTAATGCCCAATTAAATCTCACTATACTCATCATGATATGTATGTGCATGGTCATGCTCTCTTTATTTGTCAATTGCCCAAGCTGTAATTTGTTCACCCAACATGCTTGTTCGTCTTATGGGAGAGACACCTCTAGTGAGCTGTGGACCCCGGTCCAATTCTCTTTACTTGAAATACAATCTCTTGCAATACTTGTTCTACTGTTTTCTGCAAACAATCATCTTCCACACAATACGGTTAACTCTTTGTTACAGCAAGCCGGTGAGATTGACAACCTCACTGTTTCGTTGGGGCAAAGTGCTTTGGTTGTGTTGTGCAGGTTCCACGTTGGCGCCGGAATCCCTGGTGTTGCGCCGCACTACATCCCGCCGCCATCAACCTTCAACGTGCTTCTTGGCTCCTCCTGGTTCGATAAACCTTGGTTTCTTTCACGAGGGAAAACTTGCTGCTGTGCGCATCATACCTTCCTCTTGGGGTTGCCCAACGAACGTGTGAAATACACGCCATCAAGCTCTTTTTCCGGCGCCGTTGCCGGGGAGATCAAGACACGCTGCAAGGGAGTCTCCACTTCTCAATCTCTTTACTTTGTTTTTGTCTTGCTTAGTTTTATTTACTACTTTGTTTGCTGCACTAAATCAAAATACAAAAAAAATAGTTGCTAGTTTTACTTTATTTGCTATCTTGTTTGCTATATCTAAAACACAAAAAAATTAGTTTACTTGCATTTACTTTATTCATCATGTTTCCTTTTAATTTTACCACAAAAAACATACCGGTAGGACGTGGGTCTATAGTTGGGAGAAATAATATAGAAGAATTTTTCAATCATGTTAGTACTATTGAAAATTTTGAAGATAGACACTTGGTAGACCTTGCGCCTACTTATGAAATTGCTGCTTGCGCATTTAGTTCGCTCTGTTGGAAACTAAATTTGTTAATCTTAATCCTATAATCCAACACATGTTTTTCACACTTGGTGATATGGAAGAGGGGGAAAAGAAAGATTTTGTATTAGAAACCCTTCTTAGAGAATTTGGTGGTCTAGCAAGAGAAGCTAGAAAGGTGTTTGCTAAATTTAATATGCTTGGTTCTCCTACTAATTTTGTTAGTCTCCTTGAAAGGATGGATATGGATAGAATAAGATACACTAATAATATTGATGATGGAGGGGAGATCAAAGCACCAATACCATGTAAGCTCTTAGCTATGAATGATGCATTAGAAAATAACTATGCTTGGCTAGTTCCTGAAAATTTGTTTGATGAGAGTAGCACGCCTAAGACTAATGAAAAGGGAGATGCTGAAACTTATGTATCCAATATACTATGCCTAGTTGGGAAAACTCCACACCCCGCTGAGAATGCATCACCCTTCGATAATACTTGATACACACTTTCGCGCCTAGCCGAAAGGCGTTAAAGAAAAGCGCTTATGGGAGACAACCCATGTTTTTACCTACAGTACTTTGTTTTTATTTTGTGTCTTGGAAGTTGTTTACTACTGTAGCAACCTCTCCTTATCTTAGTTTTGTGTTTTGTTGTGCCAAGTTAAGCCGTTGATAGAAAAGTAAGTACTAGATTTGGATTACTGCACAGTTCCAGATTTCTTTGCTGTCACGAATCTGAGTCCACCTCCCTGTAGGTAGCTCAGAAAATTAAGCCAATTTACGTGCATGATCCTCAGATATGTACGCAACTTTCATTCAATTTGAGCATTTTCATTTGAGCAAGTCTGGTGCCATTTTAAAATTCGTCAATACGAACTGTTCTATTTTGACAGATTCTGCCTTTTATTTCGCATTGCCTCTTTCGCTATGTTGGATTAATTTCTTTGATCCACTAATGTCCAGTAGCATTATGCAATGTCCAGAAGTGTTAAGAATGATTGTGTCACCTCTGAATATGTCAATTTATATTGTGCACTAACCCTCTAATGAGTTGTTTCGAGTTTGGTGTGGAGGAAGTTTTCAAGGATCAAGAGAGGAGTATGATGCAACATGATCAAGGAGAGTGAAAGCTCTAAGCTTGGGGATGCACCCGGTGGTTCACCCCTGCATATATCAAGAAGACTCAAGCGTCTAAGCTTGGGGATGCCCAAGGCATCCCCTTCTTCATCGACAACATTACCAGGTTCCTCCCCTGAAACTATATTTTTATTCCATCACATCTTATGTGCTTTTTCTTGGAGCGTCGGTTTGTTTTTGTTTTTTTGTTTTGTTTGAATAAAATGGATCCTAGCATTCACTTTATGGGAGAGAGACACGCTCCGCTGTAGCATATGGACAAGTATGTCCTTGGTTTCTACTCATAGTATTCATGGCGAAGTTTCTCCTTCGTTAAATTGTTATATGGTTGGAATTGGAAAATGATACATGTAGTAATTGCTATAAATGTCTTGGGTAATGTGATACTTGGCAATTGTTGTGCTCATGATTAAGCTCTTGCATCATATGCTTTGCACCCATTAATGAAGAAATACATAGAGCATGCTAAAATTTGGTTTGCATATTTGGTTTCTCTAAGGTCTAGATAATTTCTAGTATTGAGTTTGAACAACAAGGAAGACGGTGTAGAGTCTTATAATGTTTTCAATATGTCTTTTATGTGAGTTTTGCTGCACCGGTTCATCCTTGTGTTTGTTTCAAATAAGCCTTGCTAGCCTAAACCTTGTATCGAGAGGGAATACTTCTCATGCATCCAAAATACTTGAGCCAACCACTATGCCATTTGTGTCCACCATACCTACCTATACTACATGGTATTTTTCCGCCATTCCAAAGTAAATTGCTTGAGTGCTACCTTTAAAATTCCATCATTCACCTTTGCAATATATAGCTCATGGGACAAATAGCTTAAAAACTATTGTGGTATTGAATATGTAATTATGCACTTTATCTCTTATTAAGTTGCTTGTTGTGCGATAACCATGTTCACTGGGGACGCCATCAACTTTTCATTGTTGAATTTCATGTGAGTTGCTATGCATGTCTGTCTTGTCTGAAGTAAGAGAGATTTACCACCATATGGTTAAGCATGCATATGTTAGAGAAGAACATCGGGCCGCTAACTAAAGCCATGCTCCATGGTGGAAGTTTCAGTTTTGGACAACAATCCTCAAATCTCAAATGAGAAAATTATTAATTGTTGGTATATGCTTATGCATAAAAGAGGAGTCCATTATCTCGTTGTCTATGTTGTCCCGGTATGGATGTCTAAGTTGAAGAATAATCAATAGCGAGAAATCCAATGCGAGCTTTCTCCTTAGACCTTTGTACAGAGCGGCATAGAGGTACCCCTTTGTGACACTTGGTAAAAACAATACATTGTGATGACCCGGTAGTCCAAGCTAATTAGGACAAGGTGCGGGCACTATTAGTACGCTATGCATGAGGCTTGCAACTTATAAGATATAATTTACATGATGCATATGCTTTATTACTACCGTTGACAAAATTGTTTCATGTTTTCAAAATCAAAGCTCTAGCACAAATATAGCAATCGATGCTTTTCCTCTATGGAGGACCATTCTTTTACTTTCAATGTTGAGTCGAGTTCACCTATCTCTCTCCACCTCAAGAAGCAAACACTTGTGTGAACTGTGCATTGATTCCTACATATTTGCTTATTGCACTTATTATATTACTCTATGTTGACAATATCCATGAGATATACATGTTACAAGTTGAAAGCAACCGCTGAAACTTAATCTTCTTTTGTGTTGCTTCAATATCTCTACTTTGAATTATTGCTTTATGAGTTAACTCTTATGCAAGACTTATTGATGCTTGTCTTGAAGTGCTATTCATGAAAAGTCTTTGCTTTATGATTCACTTGTTTACTCATGTCATATACAATGTTTTGATCGCTGCATTCACTACATATGCTTTACAAATAGTATGATCAAGATTATGATGGCATGTCACTCCGGAAATTATCCGTGTTATCGTTTTACCTGCTCGGGACGAGCAGAACTAAGCTTGGGGATGCTGATACGTCTCCGACGTATCGATAATTTCTTATGTTCCATGCCACATTATTGATGTTATCTACATGTTTTATGCACACTTTATGTCATATTCGTGCATTTTCCGGAACTAACCTATTAACAAGATGCCGAAGTGCCGATTCTGTCGTTTTCTGCTGTTTTTGGTTTCAGAAATCCTAGTAAGGAAATATTCTCGGAATTGGACGAAATCAAAGCCCGGGGGCCTATTTTCTCACGAAGCTTCCGGAAGTCCGAAGGAGAGACGAAGAGGGGCCACGGAGGGGCCACACCATAGGGCGGCGCGCCCCCCCTTGGCCGCGCCGGCCCGTAGTGTGGGGCCCCCGTGCCGCCTCTTGACCTGCCCTTCCGCCTATAAAAAGTCTCCGTGACGAAACCCCCGGTACCGAGAACCACGATACGGAAAACCTTCCGGAGACGCCGCCGCCGCCGATCCCATCTCGGGGATCCAGGAGATCACCTCCGGCACCCTGCCGGAGAGGGGAATCATCTCCCGGAGGACTCTACGCCGCCATGGTCGCCTCCGGTGTGATGTGTGAGTAGTCTACCCCCGGACTATGGGTCCATAGCAGTAGCTAGATGGTTGTCTTCTCCCCATTGTGCTATCATTGTCGGATCTTGTGAGCTGCCTAACATGATCAAGATCATCTATCCGTAATTCTATATGTTGCGTTTGTTGGGATCCGATGAATAGAGAATACTTGTTATGTTGATTATCAAAGTTATGCTTATGTGTTGTTTATGATCTTGCATGCTCTCCGTTACTAGTAGATGCTCTGGCCAAGTAGATGCTTGTAACTCCAAGAGGGAGTACTTATGCTCGATAGTGGGTTCATGCCCGCATTGACACCTGGGACAGTGATGAGAAAGTTCTAAGGTTGTGTTGTGCTGTTGCCACTAGGGATAAAACATTAGTGCTATGTTCAAGGATGTAGTCACTAGTTACATTACGCACCATACTTAATGCAATTGTCTCGTTGTTTGCAACTTAATACCGGAGGGGGTTCGGATGATAACCTGAAGGTGGACTTTTTAGGCATAGATGCAGTTGGATGACGGTCTATGTACTTTGTCGTAATGCCCAATTAAATCTCACTATACTCATCATGATATGTATGTGCATGGTCATGCTCTCTTTATTTGTCAATTGCCTAACTGTAATTTGTTCACCCAACATGCTGTTCGTCTTATGGGAGAGACACCTCTAGTGAACTGTGGACCCCGGTCCAATTCTCTTTACTGAAATACAATCTACTGCAATACTTGTTCTACTGTTTTCTGCAAACAATCATCTTCCACACAATACGGTTAACTCTTTGTTACAGCAAGCCGGTGAGATTGACAACCTCACTATTTCGTTGGGGCAAAGTGCTTTGGTTGTGTTGTGCAGGTTCCACGTTGGCGCCGGAATCCCTGGTGTTGCGCCGCACTACATCCCGCCGCCATCAACCTTCAACGTGCTTCTTGGCTCCTCCTGGTTCGATAAACCTTGGTTTCTTTCTGAGGGAAAACTTGCTGCTGTGCGCATCATACCTTCCTCTTGGGGTTGCCCAACGAACGTGTGAAATACACGCCATCAAGCATCAAGAGGCAAATTCAAAACAAATTTAAGTCTAACATGCTTCCTATGCAAAGGAATCTTGTAAATAAATAAATTCAAGAAGCATAATGCAACAAGCATAGAAAAACTAGACAAGCTCAACTTCAAGATTTTAAGCATATAGAGAGGTGTTTTAGTAACATGAAAATTTCTACGACCATATTTTCCTCTCTCATAATAACTTTCAGTAGTGTCATGAGAAAACTCAACAATATAACCATCACATAAAGCATTCTTATCATGAGTCTCATGCATAAAATTATTACTCTCCACATAAGCATAATCAATTTTATTAGTAATAGTGGGAGCAAATTCAACAAAGTAGCTATCATTATTATTCTCATCATCAAATATAGGAGGCATATTGTAATCATAATCAAATTTATCCTCCATAACAGGCGGAACCAAAAGGCTACTATCACTATAATCATCATAAATGGGAGGCAAAGTATCATCAAAGTAAATTTCCTCCTCAATGCTTGGGGGACTAAAAAGATCATGCTCATCAAAACCAGCTTCCTCAAGCTTAGAATTTTCCATAGCATTAGCAACAATAGTGTTCAAAGCATTCATATTAATAAAATTCCCATTAGCATGCATATAAAGTTTCATGGGTTTTTTAATTCTCTCTTCAAACACAACATGTCCTAATTCAAGATAAAGTTCATAAAGATCTCTCATATTTTTGTTGTTTTCCATTATGCCTAACTAGTGTAAACAAGAAACAAAAAGTTGCAATTGCAGGATCTAAAGGAAATAGCTTCGAGTACTTACAACGGCGCCGGAAAATAGCTTAGTAGCCGAGATCCGGAATGTGAGTACCTTTTACCTTTCCTCCCCGGCAACGGCGCCAGAAAATAGCTTGATGTCTACGCCCCCTCCTTTTCCTGTAGACAGTGTTGGGCCTCCAAGAGCATAGGTTTGTAGAACAGCAGCAAGTTTTCCCTTAAGTGGATCACCCAAGGTTTATCAAACTCATGTAGGAAGAGGTCAAAGATATCCCTCTCATGCAACCCTGCAACCACAAAGCAAGAAGTCTCTTGTGTCCCCAACACACCTAATAGGTGCACTAGTTCGGCGAAGAGATAGTGAAATACATGTGGTATGAATATATAGTAGCAGTAGCAACGGCACCAGAAAAGTGCTTTGCCCAGGACAGTAAACAAGCAGTAGTAACACAGCAGTAGTAACGCATAGAAAACAGTAAACAAGCAGCGATAGCGATATTTAGGAACAAGGCCTAGGGATCATACTTTCACTAGTGGACACTCTCAACATTGATCACATAACGGAATAGATAAATGCATACTCTACACTCTTGTTGGATGATGAACACCATTGCGTAGGATTACACGAACCCTCAATGCCGGAGTTAACAAGCTCCACAATTCAATGTTCATATTTAAATAACCTTAGAGTGCATGAAAGATCAATACGACTAAACCAAGTACTAACATAGCATGCACACTGTCACCTTCACACTATGTAGGAGGAATAGATCACATCAATACCATCATAGCAATAGTTAACTTCATAATCTACAAGAGATCATAATCATAGCCTACGCCAAGTACTAATACGGATGCACACACTGTCACCATTACACCGTGCAGGAGGAATAAAACTACTTTAATAACATCACTAGAGTAGCACATAGATAAATTGTGATACAAAACACATTGCAATCATAAAGAGATATAAATAAGCACTTCACTATGCCATTCATAACAGTGAATAAGTATTCTGTGAAATATAGCCTAAGAGACCCACACGGCGCACACACTGTCACCTTCACACACGTGGGACAAGGAGTCTCCGGAGATCACATAAGTAAAATTCACTTGACTAGCATAACGACATCTAGATTACAAGCATCATCATATGAATCTCAATCATGTAAGGCAGCTCATGAGATTATTGTATTGAAGCACATAGGAGAGAGATGAACCACATAGCTACCGGTACAGCCCCGAGCCTCGATGGAGAACTACTCCCTCCTCATGGGAGACAGCAGCGTTGATGAAGATGGCGGTGGTGTTGATGGAGAAGCCTTCCGGGGGCACTTCCCCGTCCCGGCAGCGTGCCGGAACAGAGACTCCTGTCCCCCAGATCTTGGCTTCACGATGGCGGCGGCTGTGGAAGGTTTCTCATACCGTGGCTTTTCCGTCTCGAGGTTTTAGGTCGAGGGGCTTTATATAGGCGAAGAGGCGGCGTCAGAAGGTCGAAGGGGCGACGACACTATAGGGGGGCGTGGGCCCCCCCTTGGCCGCGCCGGCCTATGGTCTGGGGGCCCAGTGCCCCCTCTCTGGTGGTTCTCGTGTGTTCTGGATGCTTCCGGGCAAAATAGGAACCTGGGCGTTGATTTCGTCCAATTCCGAGAATATTTCTTTACTAGGATTTCTGAAACCAAAAACAGCATGAAAACAAGCAATCGGCACTTCGGCATCTTGTTAATAGGTTAGTTCCAGAAAATGCACGAATATGACATAAAGTGTGCATAAAACATGTAGATATCATCAATAATGTGGCATGGAACACAACAAATTATCGATACGTCAGAGACGTATCAGTGAGTTCCTTGAATTTTGTACTAAAACGCTGTCCATGGTCTACAACTCCATGTTCCCTCGAAATGTTCAGCCTAAGACTCTGCTTGAACTGATGATCAAGTTTAAAGACTCGCGTCAAATCCATGGTTTTGTAAGAGCTCAACTAGTAGCAGGTGCTAGATTTGCTCTTATTATGCTTCAGATCTGCCACTCAAAATTGGATATGACCAAAGTGGTTGAAAAAGTCCATAACAAGCTGAGGCAACGACGGAGGGGTGTCGACAAGATTGACGCAATAGTTACGCCAGTGGCTGAAGAAATAATCGATGACCTTCTTCGGATGGATGCCGACTTTTTTGCAGATGGTCATTATGCTGATTTCCTGGGTGCCTCAAATGAAGAAGATAGGATAAATATAGATGACCCGTTAGGCCGTGACTGAATCTCTTTTTCCAGTGTTTAACTATCTTGTCGAGAAACCTGTAAATTTTCTGTATATATTGTAGAACAAAAATATATCTAGCCCCCGAGTATTTTGGTGGCCGGTGTGTTTATTTTTACTTTTCTTGCGAGGTGTTTTAAACCAAGGCAAAAAGCGTTGTAAATTTATATATTGTATGGATGTCTGGAGTAAGACAGACTTTGTCGGGTCAAAAACCTCGAGTCTATCGAAGAAAAAGATGTATATCACCAATATCTTTATTATATTGCAGCACTGCGAGCCCGTCTCATTAAAAACCTTCCCCCACTCGGTGCCCTGAAAGGAAAAGAGTGTGTCTGATAACTCGCGGGCATTTCAGTATATTGTATGTTTACATATATATATCTTGACTTAAGTGTAAAAACGCCGGAGTTGCGCCACGTTCCAGGGATTTGGCTCCGCAACCCCTGTCTTCTTGTCCTTTATCCTGTACGCTCCTCCTTCAATTACTTCAGTGACAATATAAGGTCCTAGCCATGGTGACTCGAATTTCTCGTGGCTATCTTGTGTGAGTCGAAGAACTAAGTCGCCAACTTGAAAAGATCTTGGTCGCAATCGTCAACTATGATAGTTTTTCATATCCTGCTGGTATTTGGCGACTCGTGACAGTACTTCGTCACGAGCCTCGTCAAGTGCATCCATATCATCTTCCCGCGCCTTTCTCGAGGTTTCTTCATCAAACTCCGCCACTTTCGGAGAATTGTGTTCTATTTCTATCGGCAACACTACTTCTGCTCCATGAACCAGGAAAAACGGGGTTTCCCGAGTTGCTGTATTGGGTGTCGTTCGTATGCTCCATGTTCGTATGCTCCATAGCACACTTCGTAATTCCTCTGGCCAAGTATGCCGAGCTTTTTCCAATGGTCCTAACAAGCGCTTCTTGATGCCATTGCAGATGACGCCGTTTGCTTTTTCGACTTGACCATTAGTTTGCGGGTGTGCAACTGACGCAAAATGTAGTTTGATGCCTACTTCTGCACAATAAGCCTTGAATTCCTTGGACGTGAAATTGTTGCCATTGTCTGTGACGATGCTATGAGGAACTAAAAACCGAAAAACAATGCTCTTGATGAACTTGACCGCCGATGCTGCATCTGGCGAATTTATCGGCTTCGCTTCAACCCACTTGGTGAACTTATCGACAGCTACAAGCATATACTCGTATCCTCCTGGCCACGCCTTGTGTAGTTTGCCCACCATATCAAGGCCCCATTGAGCAAAAGGCCACGACAAAGGTATTGGCATCAGTTCCGCTGCCGGAGAGTGGGGTTTGGCGGCAAACCTTTGACACGCATCACAGGTACGCACTATGTCCTTTGCATCCTCGATGGCTGTTAGCCAATAAAATCCTGCTCTGAAAACCTTGGCTGCAATAACTCGACTGCTGGCATGGTGTCCACATACTCCTTCATGCACGTCCTTTAAAAGCACTCGACCTTCTTCAGCTGTGACGCAGCACTGTAAGACTCCCGATATACTTTTCTTGTAAAGCTCGCCTTTAACCACCGTAAAAGCTTTGGATCTCCGAATAATTCGCCTTGCTTCTACTGGATCGTCGGGTATCTGCTGCCTTGAAATATATGCAATATAAGCCTGCATCCAAGGTACTTGTACTACCATTACCTCGTGTGATTCCTCCTCATCTCCAGGTGCGCCTGCTGCGAGGGTTGTCGAAGCCCCCGAGCCCTTCTCGACCTTTTCTTTCTTCTTTGGTTGTTTCTTTGCCTTAGTCGACCTTTCACTTATCTCTTCCCAAAATACTCCAGGTGGTATTGCTAGGCATTATGACCTGATATTTTCCAAAACATCGGTTTCGTCATTGCTGAGCCTGCTAACATGATTCACTTCACATCCGTCGAAAAGCTTCTCGAGGTCATTATATAACTCCTTGTATGCTATCATGCTATCATTGACTGCGTCACATTGATTCATAACTTGTTGAGCCACCAGCTGAGAGTCGCCATATATTTTTAATCGGGTCGCACCACAAGCCTTCGCCATTCTCATCCCATGTATCAGTGCTTCATACTCTGCCTCATTGTTAGATGCGTTGGGAAACGTCATCCGTAGTACATATTTTAGCTTGTCTCCTTGGGGTGAAACCAATATCATGCCTGCTCTTGCTCCTTCTAACCTTTTGGACCCGTCGAAGTTCGTGGTCCAGGTTCTCGATAAATCGGGCGATCCCGTGTTTTGTAGCTCCATCCACTCTGCAACGAAGTCTGGTAATTTCTGCGACCTGATCGCTTTTCTTTTTTCGTATGTGATGTCCCGAGGGGAAAGTTCTATTCCCCAAAGGGAGACACGACCCGTAGCTTCCGGGTTATTCAGTATATTTGACAATGGTGCCTCATTGACCAGTATTATCGGGTGTGCCGAAAAATAGTGTCGTAACTTTCTTGCTGTTGTAAATACTCCGTATGCTAACTTCTGATAATGCGGTACCTCTGTTTTGAAGGCGATAGAACTTCACTGATGAAATATACCGGCCTTTGTACTCCATGTAATTTCCCTTCTTCCTCTCGCTCAACCACGAGTGCCGTGCTGACCACCTGAGGTGTGGCCGCAATGTATAACAGGAGAGGTTCCTTTTCCTTGAGCGCCACCAATATTGGAGGTGTCGAGATTGTGCGCTTGAGATCTTCAAAAGCTTTGTCTGCTTCTTTGTTCCACTCGAACTTTTCTCCTTGTTTGATCAAGGCGTAAAATGGCAACGCCCTTTCGCCTAACCTGGCGACGAATCTGCTCAAAGTTGCGACTCGTCTAGTTAACTGTTGTATCTCTTTTAGCTTTGTTGGCTTCCGCATCATCACGATAGCCTGAATTTTCCTCAATTCCTCTTGCGGATACCAGGAACCCGAGAAGTTCTCTTGCAGGGACACCAAAAGAGCACTTTGTCGGGTTCAGCTTGAGACAGAATTTTTCGAGGTTGTCGAAGGTTTCTCTAAGATCATCGATCAATGTTGATCCTTCCTTTGTTGTTATGATGACATCATCAATGTATACTTGGACGTTCTTGCCAATCTGCGTGGCCAAGCAGTTCTGCATCATCCGCTGGTATGTTGCACCCGCGTTTTTTAACCCAAAAGGCATCGTTTTGTAACAAAACACACCATAAGGGGTGATAAAAGCTGTTTTGACTTCATCTTCCTCCTTCAGTCGAATGTGGTTATAACCAGAATATGCGTCCAAGAAAGAAAGATGTTCACAACCTGCCGTGGAGTCGATGATTTGATCGATCCTTGGGAGGGGAAAGTGATCTTTTGGACAATGTTTATTTAGACACGTGAAGTCGACGCACATGCGAAGGACCTCCGTGTTTTTCTTCGGGACCAACACTGGGTTTGCTACCCACGTAGCTTCTGTGTGTATCTCTTTGATGAACCCAGCTTCTTGATACGTCTCCGACGTATCGATAATTTCTTATGTTCCATGCCACATTATTGATGTTATCTACATGTTTTATGCACACTTTATGTCATATTCGTGCATTTTCTGGAACTAACCTATTAACAAGATGCCGAAGTGCCGATTGTCGTTTTCCGCTGTTTTTGGTTTCAGTAAATCCTAGTAAGGAAATATTCTCGGAATTGGACGAAATCAAAGCCCAGGGGCCTATTTTCTCACGAAGCTTCCGAAGTCCGAAGGAGAGACGAAGAGGGGCCACGGAGGGGCCACACCATAGGGCGGCGCGGCCCCCCCTTGGCCGCGCCGGCCTGTAGTGTGGGGCCCCCGTGCCGCCTCTTGACCTGCCCTTCCGCCTATAAAAAGTCTCCGTGACGAAACCCCCAGTACCGAGAACCATGATACGGAAAACCTTCCAGAGACACCGCCGCCGCCGATCCCATCTCGGGGGATCCAGGAGATCGCCTCCGGCACCCTGCCGGAGAGGGGAATCATCTCCCGGAGGACTCTACGCCGCCATGGTCGCCTCCGGTGTGATGTGTGAGTAGTCTACCCCTGGACTATGGGTCCATAGCAGTAGCTAGATGGTTGTCTTCTCCCCATTGTGCTATCATTGTCGGATCTTGTGAGCTGCCTAACATGATCAAGATCATCTATCCGTAATTCTATATGTTGCGTTTGTTGGGATCCGATGAATAGAGAATACTTGTTATGTTGATTATCAAAGTTATGCTTATGTGTTGTTTATGATCTTGCATGCTCTCCGTTACTAGTAGATGCTCTGGCCAAGTAGATGCTTGTAACTCCAAGAGGGAGTACTTATGCTCGATAGTGGGTTCATGCCTGCATTGACACCGGGACAGAGTGATGTAAAGTTCTAAGGTTGTGTTGTGCTCGTTGCCACTAGGGATAAAACATTAGTGCTATGTTCAAGGATGTAGTCACTAGTTACATTACGCACCATACTTAATGCAATTGTCTCGTTGTTTGCAACTTAATACCGGAGGGGGTTCGGATGATAACCCGAAGGTGGACTTTTTAGGCATAGATGCGGTTGGATGACGGTCTATGTACTTTGTCATAATGCCCAATTAAATCTCACTATACTCATCATGATATGTATGTGCATGGTCATGCTCTCTTTATTTGTCAATTGCCCAACCGTAATTTGTTCACCCAACATGCTGTTCGTCTTATGGGAGAGACACCTCTAGTGAACCGTGGACCCCGGTCCAATTCTCTTTACCGAAATACAATCTACCGCAATACTTGTTCTACTCGTTTTCTCGCAAACAATCATCTTCCACACAATACGGTTAATCCTTTGTTACAGCAAGCCGGTGAGATTGACAACCTCACTCGTTTCGTTGGGGCAAAGTACTTTGGTTGTGTTGTGCAGGTTCCACGTTGGCGCCGGAATCCCCGGTGTTGCGCCGCACTACATCCCGCCGCCATCAACCTTCAACGTGCTTCTTGGCTCCTCCTGGTTCGATAAACCTTGGTTTCTTTCCGAGGGAAAACTTGCTGCTGTGCGCATCATACCTTCCTCTTGGGGTTGCCCAACGAACGTGTGAAATACACGCCATCAAGCTCTTTTTCGGCGCCGTTGTCGGGGAGATCAAGACACGCTGCAAGGGGAGTCTCCACTTCTCAATCTCTTTACTTTGTTTTTGTCTTGCTTAGTTTTATTTACTACTTTGTTTGCTGCACTAAATCAAAATACAAAAAAATTAGTTGCTAGTTTTACTTTATTTGCTATCTTGTTTGCTATATCTAAAACACAAAAAAATTAGTTTACTTGCATTTACTTTATCTAGTTTGTTTTATTTACTCGTTGCTAAAATGGCCAACGCTGAAAACACTAAGTTGTGTGACTTCACAACCACAAATAATAATGATTTCTTATGCACACCTATTGCTCCACCTGCTACTACAGCAGAATTCTTTGAAATTAAACCTGCTTTATCGAATCTTGTTATGCGAGAGCAATTTTCTCAGTGTTAGTTCCGATGATGCTGCTGCCCATCTTAATAATTTTGTTGAATTATGTGAAATGCAAAAATATAAAGATGTAGATGGTGATATTATTAAACTAAAATTGTTCCCTTTCTCATTAAGAGGAAGAGCTAAAGATTGGTTGCTATCTCTCGCCTAAGAATAGTATTGATTCATGGACTAAATGCAAGGATGCTTTTATTGGTAGATATTATCCCCCTGCTAAAATTATATCTTTGAGGAGTAGCATAATGAATTTTAAACAATTAGATACTGAACATGTTGCTCAAGCTTGGGAAAGAATGAAATCTTTGGTTAAAAATTGCCCAACCCATGGATCGACTACTTGGATGATCATCCAAACCTTCTATGCAGGACTAAATTTTTCTTCACGGAATTTATTGGATTCAGCTACTGGAGGTACCTTTATGTCCATCACTCTTGGTGAAGCAACAAAGCTTCTTGATAATATGATGATCAACTACTCTGAATGGCACACGGAAAGAGCTCCACAAGGTAAGAAGGTAAATTCTGTCGAAGAAACCTCTTCCTTGAGTGATAAGATTGATGCTATTATGTCTATGCTTGTGAATGATAGGACTAATATTGATCCTAATAATGTTCCGTTAGCTTCATTGGTTGCACAAGAAGAACATGTTGATGTAAACTTCATTAAAAATAATAATTTCAACAACAATGCTTACCGGAACAATTCTAGTAACAACTATAGACCATATCCTTATAATAATGGCAACGGCTATGGTAATTATTATGGGAATTCTTACAACAATAATAGGAGTTCACCCCCTGGACTTGAAGCCATGCTTAAAGAATTTATTAGTACACAAACTGCTTTTAACAAATCTGTTGAAGAAAAGCTTGGGAAAATTGATATACTTGCTTCTAAAGTCGATAGTCTTGTCGTTGATGTTGATCTTTTGAAATCAAAAGTTTTGCCTAATGAGAATCATCATAATAAAATTACTACTACAGCAAATGCCATTCAAGTTAGAATTAATGAGAATATAAGATTAATGGCTGAACTGCGTGCTAGGTGGGATAGAGAAGAAAATGAAAAACTAGCTAAAGAAAAGAATATAGCTAAAGTTTGGACTATTACCACCACTAATAATGCTAATGCTACACATGTTGCTGCACCTCCTACTCATACTAATAAAAGAATTGGTGTTAGCAATGTTTCCACTTCTAATGCAAAGCGCGAAAACTGCTCGAAACTGCTAAAACTGCTGAAACTGCTCGTGATAAAGCTCGCTGAAATTTTTTCCAACATTGGGGATGATGATCCCATTGCTTTAGATTATAATGATTTGAATTTTGATGATTGCCACATCTCTGAAGTTATAAAGTTCTTGCAAAAACTTGCTAAAAGTCCTAATGCTAGTGCTATAAATTTGGCTTTTACACATTATATTACAAATGCTCTTATAAAAGCTAGAGAAGAGAAACTAGAGCGCGAAGCCTCTATTCCTAAAAAGCTAGAGGATGGTTGGGAGCCCATCATTAAGATGAAGGTTAAAGATTTTGATTGTAATGCTTTATGTGATCTTGGTGCAAGTATTTCTGTTATGCCTAAGAAAATTTATAATATGCTTGACTTGCCACCGCTGAAAAATTGTTATTTGGATGTTAATCTTGCTGATCATTCTACAAAGAAACCTTTGGGCAAAGTTGATAATGTTCGCATTACCGTTAACAATAACCTTGTTCCCGTTGATTTTGTTGTCTTGGATATTGAATGCAATGCATCTTGTCCCATTATATTGGGAAGACCTTTTCTTCGAACTGTTGGTGCTATTATTGATATGAAGGAAGGTAATATAAAATATCAATTTCCTCTCAAGAAAGGTATGGAACACTTCCCTAGAAAGAGAATGAAGGTACCTTTTGATTCTATTATGAGAACAAATTATGATGTTGACACTTCGTCTCTTGATAATACTTGATACACACTTTCTGCGCCTAGTTTAAAGGCGTTAAAGAAAAGCGCTTATGGGAGACAACCCATGTTTTTACCTACAGTACTTTGTTTTTATTTTGTGTCTTGGAAGTTGTTTACTACTGTAGCAACCTCTCCTTATCTTAGTTTTGTGTTTTGTTGTGCCAAGTTAAGCCGTTGATAGAAAAGTAAGTACTAGATTTGGATTACTGCACAGTTCCAGATTTCTTTGCTGTCACGAATCTGGGTCCACCTCCCTGTAGGTAGCTCAGAAAATTAAGCCAATTTACGTGCATGATCCTCAGATATGTACGCAACTTTCATTCAATTTGAGCATTTTCATTTGAGCAAGTCTGGTGCCATTTTAAAATTCGTCAATACGAACTGTTCTGTTTTGACAGATTCTGCCTTTTATTTCGCATTGCCTCTTTCGCTATGTTGGATGAATTTCTTTGATCCACTAATGTCCAGTAGCATTATGCAATGTCCAGAAGTGTTAAGAATGATTGTGTCACCTCTGAATATGTCAATTTATATTGTGCACTAACCCTCTAATGAGTTGTTTCGAGTTTGGTGTGGAGGAAGTTTTCAAGGATCAAGAGAGGAGTATGATGCAACATGATCAAGGAGAGTGAAAGCTCTAAGCTTGGGGATGCACCCGGTGGTTCACCCCTGCATATATCAAGAAGACTCAAGCGTCTAAGCTTGGGGATGCCCAAGGCATCCCCTTCTTCATCGACAACATTATCAGGTTCCTCCCCTGAAACTATATTTTTATTCCATCACATCTTATGTGCTTTTTCTTGGAGCGTTGGTTTGTTTTTGTTTTTTTTGTTTTGTTTGAATAAAATGGATCCTAGCATTCACTTTATGGGAGAGAGACACGCTCCGCTGTAGCATATGGACAAGTATGTCCTTGGTTTCTACTCATAGTATTCATGGCGAAGTTTCTCCTTCGTTAAATTGTTATATGGTTGGAATTGGAAAATGATACATGTAGTAATTGCTATAAATGTCTTGGGTAATGTGATACTTGGCAATTGTTGTGCTCATGATTAAGCTCTTGCATCATATACTTTGCACCCATTAATGAAGAAATACATAGAGCATGCTAAAATTTGGTTTGCATATTTGGTTTCTCTAAGGTCTAGATAATTTCTAGTATTGAGTTTGAACAACAAGGAAGACGGTGTAGAGTCTTATAATGTTTTCAATATGTCTTTTATGTGAGTTTTGCTGCACCGGTTCATCCTTGTGTTTGTTTCAAATAAGCCTTGCTAGCCTAAACCTTGTATCGAGAGGGAATACTTCTCATGCATCCAAAATACTTGAGCCAACCACTATGCCATTTGTGTCCACCATACCTACCTATACTACATGGTATTTTTCCGCCATTCCAAAGTAAATTGCTTGAGTGCTACCTTTAAAATTCCATCATTCACCTTTGCAATATATAGCTCATGGGACAAATAGCTTAAAAACTATTGTGGTATTGAATATGTAATTATGCACTTTATCTCTTATTAAGTTGCTTGTTGTGCGATAACCATGTTCACTGGGGACGCCATCAACTTTTCATTGTTGAATTTCATGTGAGTTGCTATGCATGTCCGTCTTGTCTGAAGTAAGAGAGATCTACCACCTTATGGTTAAGCATGCATATTGTTAGAGAAGAACATTGGGCCGCTAACTAAAGCCATGAACCATGGTGGAAGTTTCAGTTTTGGACATATATCCTCAATCTCAAATGAGAAAATTATTAATTGTTGGTATATGCTTATGCATAAAAGAGGAGTCCATTATCTGTTGTCTATGTTGTCCCGGTATGGATGTCTAAGTTGAAGAATAATCAATAGCGAGAAATCCAATGCGAGCTTTCTCCTTAGACCTTTGTACGAGCGGCATAGAGGTACCCCTTTGTGACACTTGGTAAAAACAATGCATTGTGATGACCCGGTAGTCCAAGCTAATTAAGACAAGGTGCGGGCACTATTAGTACGCTATGCATGAGGCTTGCAACTTATAAGATATAATTTACATGATGCATATGCTTTATTACTACCGTTGACAAAATTGTTTCATGTTTTCAAAATCAAAGCTCTAGCACAAATATAGCAATCGATGCTTTTCCTCTATGGAGGACCATTCTTTTACTTTCAATGTTGAGTCGAGTTCACCTATCTCTCTCCACCTCAAGAAGCAAACACTTGTGTGAACTGTGCATTGATTCCTACATATTTGCTTATTGCACTTATTATATTACTCTATGTTGACAATATCCATGAGATATACATGTTACAAGTTGAAAGCAACCGCTGAAACTTAATCTTCTTTTGTGTTGCTTCAATATCTCTACTTTGAATTATTGCTTTATGAGTTAACTCTTATGCAAGACTTATTGATGCTTGTCTTGAAGTGCTATTCATGAAAAGTCTTTGCTATATGATTCACTTGTTTACTCATGTCATATACAATGTTTTGATCGCTGCATTCACTACATATGCTTTACAAATAGTATGATCAAGATTATGATGGCATGTCACTCCGAAATTATCCGTGTTATCGTTTTACCTGCTCGGGACGAGCAGAACTAAGCTTGGGGATGCCGATACGTCTCCGACGTATCGATAATTTCTTATGTTCCATGCCACATTATTGATGTTATCTACATGTTTTATGCACACTTTATGTCATATTCGTGCATTTTCCGGAACTAACCTATTAACAAGATGCCGAAGTGCCGATTCTGTCGTTTTCTCGCTGTTTTTGGTTTCGAAATCCTAGTAAGGAAATATTCTCGGAATTGGACGAAATCAAAGCCCGGGGGCCTATTTTCTCACGAAGCTTCCGGAAGTCCGAAGGAGAGACAAAGAGGGGCCACGGAGGGGCCACACCATAGGGCGGCGCGGCCCCCCTTGGCCGCGCCGGCCCGTAGTGTGGGGCCCCCGTGCCGCCTCTTGACCTGCCCTTCCGCCTATAAAAAGTCTCCGTGACGAAACCCCCGGTACCGAGAACCACGATACGGAAAACCTTCCGGAGACGCCGCCGCCGCCGATCCCATCTCGGGGGATCCAGGAGATCGCCTCCGGCACCCTGCCGGAGAGGGGAATCATCTCCCGGAGGACTCTACGCCGCCATGGTCGCCTCCGGTGTGATGTGTGAGTAGTCTACCCCTGGACTATGGGTCCATAGCAGTAGCTAGATGGTTGTCTTCTCCCCATTGTGCTATCATTGTCGGATCTTGTGAGCTGCCTAACATGATCAAGATCATCTATCCGTAATTCTATATGTTGCGTTTGTTGGGATCCGATGAATAGAGAATACTTGTTATGTTGATTATCAAAGTTATGCTATGTGTTGTTTATGATCTTGCATGCTCTCCGTTACTAGTAGATGCTCTGGCCAAGTAGATGCTTGTAACTCCAAGAGGGAGTACTTATGCTCGATAGTGGGTTCATGCTCGCATTGACACCAGGACGGTGACGAGAAAGTTCTAAGGTTGTGTTGTCTTGTTGCCACTAGGGATAAAACATTAGTGCTATGTTCAAGGATGTAGTCACTAGTTACATTACGCACCATACTTAATGCAATTGTCCGTTGTTTGCAACTTAATACTGGAGGGGGTTCGGATGATAACCTGAAGGTGGACTTTTTAGGCATAGATGCAGTTGGATGACGGTCTATGTACTTTGTCGTAATGCCCAATTAAATCTCACTATACTCATCATGATATGTATGTGCATGGTTGTGGTGACCCGGCATACCACTGCATGGTGTAGTATGCAAGTCTGATATAACACCAATGAAACACCGTTCCACTAGTATTATATCGCTCAGAGTGGTACAACAGAAACATATGCGGGTCCAAGGTATGTCTATAGAATTACAACATTTACTCTGTTACATAAGATCATCACAACCTCCTACTTTACAATGAGGTAAATCTGCAAATAAACTCCAGAAGAACGACTCGTAGTCTAATCCTATCACGAACTCTATTTGTAGAGTATTTGACTAGCTATAGGGGCTATGAATAGATTCTAGCTAAATAGGAGCTAGGTTTAGGAAACTAGTTCCCTTCTATGGCTAAACTAGGTTTTCTTCTTGTTGGATGTGGTATTGGACTCCTCTGACAGGTTCCTGTCTCTTGAAGTAGCTGTTGACTCCTCGACCTTCGAGTTGTACTGTAGATCCTCCTTTGATGCCTCCATATCTAAGCGGGGATTTAAGAGTGGGATGAGTACGAGCGTACTCAACAAGTTCATTATAGGAAAGAGGTGTTTAATGCACTAGCTACGGCATTAGACCAGAAAGTCTAATACCAATGCAGGTTTTCATAATCATTTCTTCAAAAGGTTACTTTTATTCAGAAGAACTATGTCCGTCAGCCTTCACCGGTTTACTAGAACTTCATGGAGCTCCTTTCCGGCCGTGTTCGCAGTTCCATATCCCGGAACAGGGAGTGACAGGTCACGGTTCTTTACACTCTGCAGAGGTGTGTTGCTTTACCCATAAGAGATCTTAACCTTGGTGCCAACCGGGCGCGCAACCCGTCCACACTTCCTTTGGTGTGAGGCCCGGTATAAGGTCATAGCCAATCATATTCCTCCGCTGCCTCATACACCCACCCGTTGTTGCAAACTCCGACCCTGGGTCCTCGTCGGTCCACTTACACCCCTTAGGGACGGACCCCGACCACGACAACGGTTCGGGTCTCTACCATGAACTCCTTCGCCGACAGTCGCAACCCATCATAGACCGCAATTACCGTGGGGACTTTATCGGGACCCCCACCCTACCACTTGTCCTCTCTTGGATCAAGGGTACCACTTGTCCTCTCTTGGATCAAGGGTCTACGGTAAAGCGCATCCGTTGATGTACAAGAGGTGGAAATACAATTGACTATTCCGTCCCACTCCGGATCTTATGGTTAACACGGGTATTACGGCACAAGAATCATCGGCGACATTTGTTGTTTAATCCTAGATGGATATAAACCCTTGCAATGGAACCTCCACCATATCAACACAATCCATGGTTCCATTGCCCACCACATAGTCATATTCATAGTTATGAAAGTAGTGGTTTTGGTTTTTATGCAATAGTGATAATCATAGTACTTTGCAAGTAATTTGATAAAGATACTCAAATGACATGAGCAAGCGATGAACTTGCCTTTCTTGACTGCAAGATTATGCGAGCAAGGTCTTCGATACGCAATAACTCCAAATTCTAAAATAGCATCATCGTCCGTAGGGACGATGTTTAAAAGATTGGCAAGGATGCAATAATGCATAAGTATGAGATGCAATCGCTCTAAGCGTGACCTAACCCCGATGATTTAGGATCAGTGAGTTGTAATGATTGGTTCAGGGTGTGTTGCACTTTTAGAGTGATTCACAAACAAGGTTCTTCTTAAGGATTGGTTGCTTGGTATCATAAACGGGTGTTGTAATATATCATAATAATAACACTAATAGCACACAACAATAACATTTGGTATAATCCTAACATGTAATGAATAGTGGTTGGTTTTAGCACTATATGGCATGGTGAATGATTAATTATCATATACTTCAAAAGAATAACTTTTGAAGAACATGTTCTTTAGTAAAGAACAAGTATGATAATTAGGGTTGTGGAGTTCTATGGTTTACTATGATTCCAATTGGTTTCTGGAGTAAGTATTAGATGGATCCCAACAATGTTGGATTCATCCATAGTTAGAACCTGTAGGATTGAGTTAAGCCTAAGCATCTTAAGTGCTTTATTATAAATAGTTGCTATCATGGTTGGTATACCTTATTGGTGATAGCTGGCTAGGGTTTATAGATCCTATTAAGTTGGTTTGATAGCTACTCCTTATTTACTTCAAAAGAATAACTTTTGAAGAACATACTTCTTATTACTTAAGAAGTATTACAATTAAGGTTGAGGTTATCTAGGGTTTTCTTTTGGTTCCACTAAGTAAAGAATAGTTGGTCCCTGATTAGGATGGTTCATAAGTATCTAACACTAGTAGGGTTTGGTGTGTATGGAATATGATGCACAATATTGGCATGGTTGCTATTATGGTTCATCACATTGGTGTGATGCTAAGCATGGATAGTTAAGGTTGATGTCTTTGAGAATAGGGATTAGGGTCTACACTTGGTTGACCCTATTTGATCATCTAGGTCTGATGGGTATGCATACATGGGATACTAAATTCTTAGTGATAGGGCTCCTACATTTTATATGGACATGACAAGAATTTAGTTGCTATTATGGTTCTATGATTGAAAAGAAAGTAACATGATCACATGTTATAATTTCTAGGGTTTAGGGTTAGAAGCAATTTAGGTTTTTTACATAAAATAGAGTTAGGGTTTCATAGACGAGGTAACTAGGTTTTCATTTTATTTCTCCTCTTGTCAAAGGAACAACTTGGTAAGTAAAGTTGAATTTAGGAAACAACTCTTAAATATAATTCAATAATAGTTTTAACATTTTTCTTATAAGAAAATGATAATTAGTATTAATACCATTTAGGGTTTAAATGATAATCTTAATGTTAACATGATGAAAGAAAATTACTTTTAGTGTTTTCTTTATTTTTCTTAAATGATTTTTATTTAATGTATAGATATTAAACACACATAAGTGGATATATTACTTCTAAGCATTTGCATGTATAAGTGCTATACACATCTGTGTGTACGTGTATTAGTACACTAGTTTGCAATATAACACACACGCACACATATTAATGGGCTAGTTGTAATTTAGGTAGAGCTAATGGGATAGTTAAGTGATTGGCTTCAACTACGGCCATTAGCATAGTCGGCCACACCTGGCCAACGAGTTGGGTCAGACCTACTACTTGCGTACACGAACACAACACGCGCACGCGATTCCTCTGTTCCGCACTCGCGCTCGATGCAGCCGTCGCCGTTGCTCACGGCTCCGGCCATCGCCGGCCGCCTGCAGTGCCGCCAATCACCGGCGAGGCTCAGCCTCCTCATGCTCTACCTCTCCATCTTTTCGATTGGGTCCTCGAGGCCTCGCTCGGACGACCTCGTGTTGATCCCCTCATGACTGCACGGCCGCGTGGCCTAGCTCCGGCTGATTCCGGCCATTGCCGGGTATCTCCGGCGCTGCCCTGTACCGGCGAGGCTACTCCCCCATCTCTCCCACGGCTCCCCTTCACCTTTACTTGTTCCTGTGCTCGCGCGCGTAATCTGGATAACCCTAGCCCCTGCTGTTTCGGCGGTTGCCGGCCGACACCGGCGCTGCCGCGTCCACGCGACACAGGTCAACCTCCGCCTTCTCCTCTCTACCGTGCCGCCGCCACTCGCACCCACGCCCCTGGTTAACCCTAGCCATGGAATTGGTTTGGTGGCTGGCGCGATGCCGATGTGATGTTACTGGTGTACTGATTGTGAGGCCGTGCTGGTGATGTGGTGCGGCAATGATGCCGTGGTGGTGATGCCGCTGGTGTATCGTGTGTCGACCACCGTATCAACGCCGGCAAGATGGCGCCGCGGATGCAACCCTGGCGTCCACGATCTCGTTTCCTCCACTGCAGCAATGTGAGCTAACTCCTCTCTCTCCCCTCTATACTGTCCATGACCATGAATTGGAAATCATGTGCTGCAAAGTTACTACTGCTTCATAACTTGTGCTCCTGGTGGTAAATATCTGGGTTATAGTGGAGCTAAATACTGGTTTTCAGTTGATCATGTCCTAGTAATTATATGTGATGATTATTGTGCTCTGTGACTTGAGTTAGTCAAGTACTAAATTCACTGATATGTGGAATATGCTTAATTTGCTGCCTCCATTTGATTGAGCACTCAATGTAATTTTAGTGGTACCTTAACTTTGCTGAAACTGAATGTAAACATTCAGTTGACTGTTCTTGGTGGGTTTAATTATGTAAGGAGCAAGTCTTGTCTCACAGGTGCATGGTTTACTTGAGCTTGAAACGTATTAATGCAATAGCTAGGCAATGTTACAGGGTAGTGCTTGAATTTGGATGGATTGCTCATTCCTGGAAGATAAAGCTTGCTGGTTTGCTACTACCGTCCAAACAGAATATTTATTATACTGAAACTCTAGTTACACACCTATGTAACTTATTGATGAATGTAAACATATAAGATGCAAATATAATTGCTACAAGACGATAATTTACTTGATGGTTATAGCCTGGTGGCTTGTTGTGTGAGTTGGTATGCTTATAATTCCTTTGTTTGCTGATAGGGTTCTACTTGGTTGGCCAGGGAATAATTCTTGGACCCTAAGTAGTTCCCTATAGCATGCTGAATTGTTGATTAACATTGGCTGCTTATGGTGAGGACTAAATCATGTGCATAAATGATATTGGACAGTAGATGTGTTGGAATGCACAAACTGATACTTTCCTGAGTTCTTGAATATGATCTAGTTGCGGATTATCAACTAGAGATGATTTTTGTATGGTTGGATTTTATTGGTGGATCTTGATGTTCCCCTTTTGATTAGCTATAACTGATAAGAACAGATTTGGCTTGATCTTGTAGCCTTGCCAATGATGCAAAGGCTGAGTCACTATTTGTAATAAGAACAGATATATGTTGCTTATTTTACCCTCTATGATGATTCAGCATAGCACCTCTATGCAGATCTGAGAGAAATAACTCACTTACTTTGTATTTTCTTGTGCTTACGTTTATTATATAGTTGATAAGATCAGATAGATAATGCTCTAGATGTTGTTGTATAAAGATTTCTAGCTCCTGGCTATTGCCAGAGATCATCAGCCAAAGTACTGCTGATCTTGAGCTTGCAGATGTTGTTGCCTCCCTATTTCTCTCTTCCCCTTACATGCTACTAAGAACAGATGCTTTTATGAAAACGTTGTCTATCCAACCTGTTGCACTTCTGTAGCTTGGTCTTCTGGCATCTGAAATAACCTTCTTCTTGTGGCATGCCCGCTCCTCCTCGCTGCTTGGTTTACTTCCTAAGATCTAGCTAAAGATATACATGTATTCTGGTTGGTAGATCATTGCTAAGATCCGCTGACATATTCTTGATGTTTTGGTTGATTCAGCTAGTGCAGATGTTTACTAGCTGAGCTGCTGATGCGTTGATGTGCTCAAAGGGTTGCTGGTAGTGAATATAGTGTGAGGTATGAACCAAACGGTTTGGCTAGCTGTGTGGCCTGGCTTTTATACTGTTGGGCATTTGTTGTGATATCGACAACACATACTTGCATGTAGTGACTAAGCTGCCTGCGTGGTCTCTTTGAAGTGCAAGCAGTCAAACTGGTTTGCTTTGCCTCCTAGTGTAAGGCATACGGCTGGTTTGCTCTTATCCATTGTAGATATTTATTTTGATGCAGCCAAGTGGTACTTGATTAAGTGTGGATTTACTTTGTTGCCTTTTGCATGGAAAGAAAGATCAATAGAAGATGGAGAAGATTTCGATTTAGGAATTCTTTTATTTCCTTGTAATCTTATATTACTTTTGTAACTTGTAACTTTGTTTCTCTTTATGAGAATTGTAAATGACTGGGATAATGATATTTGTAATAAGGTTTAAATTATTTATCTATTTTGTATTCCCTTTTATTTATCTTAGGTATTGTATTGTATACAATTTTTTGGAATTCAAATTCAAATCCAATTATATTCATATTTGAACTCAAGTCTTACATATTTGAATTTGAATTCGAACCTTTCCCCTCCAAAACATAATAAATTCAACAAAGGTCATGTAAAATTTGATCGCACTAATGTTGATGATCTAAACCAATTGCACCAACACAAGAGAACCTGGATCACTTTCTCTGAGGTTTAATAAAGATAGATGTGGATTGGTTGAAGTAGGATCGACAAGATTGGAACAGTCAAGGTTTGATAAAGAACTTTTGTGAATGTCGTTGACATGAGTTTAAGATTAGAGTTGAAACTATACCACGTGGATCATGGTAGGAACATTGATGAGTTTAATACATGGAAAAGATAAGTAACTAATAGTTCCTTACTTCTTTCTTGTTCTGTGGTTTGTAGTTGAATAAACATCCATGTGTTCTTTTAGGGAATACCATACTATGATCTTTTAGAAGATCAAATGGTTGATCCTTGATTAATGTGTTATTGGTTAGTTTTAGTTCAATTTGATCTAACCCCTTAGATCAAATCATCACTACCCAAAACAAGGTTTTAACAAAGTCACATTGAGGTTTATAGCACTGAACTTGATGAGCTACTTCAGTTCCACCAAGATCAAGTGAAACTTCGATTCATCGTGGATCGTTTTACTTTAAAGCGCGAAAATTCCCCGGATTTTCTATGCATGAATACAATGCACACATCTGTTTCCTCTATTTTTGTAACCCCAAATCCTGGGATATTACAATGGTCATGCTCTCTTTATTTGTCAATTGCCCAACTGTAATTTGTTCACCCAACATGCTGTTCGTCTTATGGGAGAGACACCTCTAGTGAACTGTGGACCCCGGTCCAATTCTCTTTACTGAAATACAATCTACTCGCAATACTTGTTCTATCGTTTTCTCGCAAACAATCATCTTCCACACAATACGGTTAATCCTTTGTTACGAGCAAGCCGGTGAGATTGACAACCTCACTCTGTTTCGTTGGGGCAAAGTACTTTGGTTGTGTTGTGCAGGTTCCACGTTGGCGCCGGAATCCCCGGTGTTGCGCCGCACTACATCCCGCCGCCATCAACCTTCAACGTGCTTCTTGGCTCCTCCTGGTTCGATAAACCTTGGTTTCTTTCTGAGGGAAAACTTGCTGCTGTGCGCATCATACCTTCCTCTTGGGGTTGCCCAACGAACGTGTGAAATACACGCCATCACTTCTCCGAGTCGATTGATTTCTGATAGCATAGCTTTGCGGTTAGGTTCCGAAAAACGCCGTAAAGGTTGTCTGATTGGCCTAGCCAATGGATCTAAGTTTAGGGGGTGATCGGCAAGTTCCTTGGGTACTCCTGGCATGTCAGCTGGACACCATGCGAATATTTCCCAGCGCTCACGGAGGAACTCGACGAGCGCGTTTTCCTATGCGAGGTCCATGTTTGTGGCAATAGCTGTCGTCTTCTTGGGATCTGTCGGGTGCACCTGCACTTCCTTCGAGTTCTTGGTAGTATCAAAAGTTGGTTCTTTAAGTGGCCTCCCGACGTCTGGCAGCACGTCATAGTCTGTTGTCAATTTTGACGCCATATACTCCGCTTGCATCCCAAAAGTTTCTGACAGACGATGGAAATCCTTGTCGCACTTATCCGCTAACGCGAAACTACCTTTCACCGTAATTGGTCCCTTGGGTCCAGGGAGCCTCCATAACAAGTACGTATAATGGGGTACTTCCATGAATCTGGCGTACGCGGGTCGTCCCAATAGAGCATGGTATTGTGACGGGAAATTCACGACTTCAAAATCCAGCCTCTCGATCCTGTAATTCTCTCGGGTTCCAAACTGAACGTCGAGATTAATCTTCCCCAATGGGTAACTCGGCTTGTCGGGTGTGATACCATGGAAACGCGTATCCGTTGGTTTTAAGTTCGCCAAGGATATGTTCATCTTCCTCAATGTATCTGCATACATAAGGTTTAGACAGCTGCCTCCATCTATAAAAACTCGCGACACATCAAATCCTGCGATCACCGCTGGTAAGATTAAAGCTGATTTCCCTGGTCGAGGAACTTGCTGCGGGTGATCCGCTATGGTGAAGCCAATGTCCTGTCCCGACCAATTTAAGTACTCTATTGTTGGTGGAGGCATCTTCTCTGCCATAAAAACTTGCCGAGAAATCACTTTCTGGGCTCTGTTAGATGGCCTGGCCTTCTGAATCATCAAGACCGCGCCGTTGGTGTCGATATATGGAGGCGGTGGTGGTGCTACCGCTATTCTGAGCTAGTGTCGATTTTCGTCCGTAATCGCGGGAGGAGGCGGAAGATGAACCTCGCTCCTTGGCCCCTAAGGGTATCTGTTTGCTGCCTGTGCGTTGGCATGCCCCGCAAATCTATTCAACGCCTGAAAAGTTCGGCAATCTTTCTGCAGGTGTCCTGACTGCCTCTTGCCATTGTTGTCGAGGTAAAAGTGCATTTGGCATGGTCCGTTCATCATATCTTCGGGAGATACATACGGCCTCTGGAACCTTGGACCATTATTTTGCCTATTTTGACGAGGGCCATCCCTGTAGTCACCACGCTGCTCCCCGCTCTTTTGATAATCATCTCGATTATTTCCTTCATTATTTCCTCGGAAGCCGGCCTATATTTGGCTGGGACCGTTGTGATCTGAATACTGGCGAGGGAAACGCCGTCTATTTTGGAAGTTCATGTTCCGATCTTCCTCGGGTGACCTATGTCGCTTGTTGTTGACGGCATCCTCTCCATCTGCCCAACTATTTGCTATCTCCATGAGTGCTGCTATTGTCTTTGATTAGTTCTCTCTAGATCCTCGATGAAGTCCTTCCTTCGGATCCCTCCGACAAAAGCATCTATCGCTCTCTCGTCAGATACATTTTCTGCCGAGTTTTTGATGATATTCCACCTCTGCATATACGCCCTCATCGACTCGTCATACTTCTTTCAACAGGCTCTCAACTCCTCTATCGACGCAGGCTTCTTGCATGTAGACAAGAAATTCTTTACGAACAGGTCCTCGAAGGTTTCCCAACTGTCGATAGATCCAGGTGGTAACTTCTTGATCCATGATCGAGCTGCGCCACTTAGGTATACCTGGATACTTTGCATAGCCGTTGCCTTAGTTCCACCTGTCAATTTCACTGTCTCCAGGTAATCAACCAACCAATCCTCAGGATCTTGCAGTCCATCAAATTTTTTGTAACTCTCAGGCAACTTGAAATCTGACGGTACTCGCGTTTTGCGGACTCGTCGAGTAAAACAGGGGAGTCCACACAGATCTTCGTCATCTACTTCAGGTGACTGCCGACGTTCTCTCCTCTCGTGTCGCGCTCTGTCAACCCGAGTTTGTGCCGCCGTGTCTCTTGCCGACGTTCTCGCGGGTTCTTGCACTGCCACTGTAGGTCGTGGACTATTTTGCCTTGCAGCACCTTCGGGAGGTGTGCTTGTTCCTGCGAACGCTGTCCCCATAACTCCGACTCCTGCTAAAGCCATGTTATACAATGCTTCTCTTGGATCTCCTGCAGGTGGCCTGTTCGCCAATATGAAGGCCTGTGTCGCCATATATCCTGCTTCCGGGGTTTTTGGTATAATGTTTCCTCTTTCATCAATCGACATAAAGGACATGTCGAGGTTTTGGATCAAGTTCTCCCTCTCTGCCTCCGGTATATTCTGCAGTCGAGACCTTGCCCTGTTACAACCATCTCTATGGTTGTCTCCCGAAGTTCCTGAATGTCGGCTCAACTCAGCCCTTCGCCTGCTTGACGCAGAAGCAGCGACTTTTCTTATTTCGAGGTCAGCTGTTTGTTTTTCGAGCTCTCTTCCTTTGCGGGCTAGCCTATATTGGTACGCTTGTAACTCCGCGACTGTTGCGGTGGTGTTCATCGGCTCCGTGCCATTCATGGCTCTTGTCGCTCTATCCCAAGCTTCTTGTGGGAGCTGCACCCTGTCTCTAGGTTCGGGACCGATGTATTTGGTGCCCAAACCTCGCGTGAGATCAGCGAGATCGACGTATGGATTTCCCAAATTGTCGAAAGCCTCTGATGTCTCTGGCTCGGACCGGCTTGCTTCCTCAATGGCGTACACTTGGTGATGTGTTGAAGCTTGATTGTTATCGATGTTGGTGACACCGTCATATAGATCGGCGAAGACCTCACGAATAGAAGCAGATCTGTCGATAAGATCGAAATCGTCGGCGCTGTCGTAGTCGCTGCTTATATTTGAGTCCGCAGACAACCCGACGGATATGTTGCCGAAGATCTTGACGAGTTCATCGCTTGATGCAAGCTTGGTGGAGATTGCTGATACGTCTCCGACGTATCAATAATTTCTTATGTTCCATGCCACATTATTGATGTTATCTACATGTTTTATGCACACTTTATGTCATATTCGTGCATTTTCTGGAACTAACCTATTAACAAGATGCCGAAGTGCCGATTCGTTGTTTTCTGCTGTTTTTGGTTTCAGAAATCCTAGTAACGAAATATTCTCGGAATTGGACGAAATCAACGCCCGTGGTCCTATTTTGCCACGAAGCTTCCAGAAGACCGAAGAGGAGACGAAGTGGGGCCACGAGGTGCCCAAACCCTAGGGCGGCGCGGCCCCCCTTGGCCGCGCGGCCCTGTGGTGTGGGGCCCTCGTGTGGCCCCCTGACCTGCCCTTCCGCCTACTTAAAGCCTCAGTCGCGAAACCCCCAGTACCGAGAGCCACGATACAGAAAACCTTACTGAGACGCCGCCGCCGCCAATCCCATCTCGGGGGATTCAGGAGATCGCCTCCGGAACCCTGCCGGAGAGGGGAATCATCTCCCGGAGGACTCTACGCCGCCATGGTCGCCTCCGGAGTGATGTGTGAGTAGTCTACCCCTAGACTATGGGTCCATAGCAGTAGCTAGATGGTTGTCTTCTCCCCATTGTGCTTCATTGTCGGATCTTGTGAGCTGCCTAACATGATCAAGATCATCTATCTGTAATTATATATGTTGCGTTTGTTGGGATCCGATGAATAGAGAATACTTGTTATGTTGATTATCAAAGTTTTGTCTATGTGTTGTTTATGATCTTGCATGCTCTCCGTTACTAGTAGATGCTCTGGCCAAGTAGATGCTTGTGACTCCAAGAGGGAGTATTTATGCTCGATAGTGGGTTCATGCCTCCATTGATATCCGGGACAAGTGATGGAAAGTTCTAAGGTTGTGGATGTCTTGTTGCCATTAGGGATAAAACATTGGTGCTATGTTCAAGGATGTAGTTACCGATTACATTACGCGCAATACTTAATGCAATTGTCCGTTGTTAGCAACTTAATACTGGAGGGGTTCGGATGATAACCTCGAAGGTGGACTTTTTAGGCATAGATGCATGCTGGATGGCGGTCTATGTACTTTGTCGTAATGCCCAATTAAATCTCACTATACTCATCATAATATGTATGTGCATGGTCATGCCCTCTTTATTTGTCAATTGCCCAACTATAATTTGTTCACCCAACATGCTCGTTTATTTTATGGGAGAGACACCTCTAGTGAACTGTGGACCCCGGTCCAATTCTCTATACCGAAATACAATCTACCGCAATATCTGTTCTACCGTTTTCCGCAAACAATCATCTTCCACACAATACGGTTAATCCTTTGTTACAGCAAGTCGGTGAGATTGACAACCTCACCGTTTCGTTGGGGCAAAGTACTTTGGTTGTGTTGTGCAGGTTCCACGTTGGCGCCGGAATCCTCGGTGTTGCGCCGCACTACATCCCGCCGCCATCAACCTTCAACGTGCTTCTTGGCTCCTCCTCGGTTCGATAAACCTTGGTTTCTTTCTGAGGGAAAACTTGCTGCTGTGCGCATCATACCTTCCTCTTGGGGTTCCCAACGAACGTGTGAGTTACACGCCATCAAGCTCTTTTTCTGGCGCCGTTGCCGGGGACGAAGAAAAGTTACACCACAAAGATTTCTAACTCCCACGTCAACTACACGCCAGCAGCTCTTTTTCTGGCGTCGTTGCCGGGGAGATCAAGACACGCTGCAAGGGGAGTCTCCACTTCTCAATCTCTTTACTTTGTTTTTGTCTTGCTTATTTTATTTACTACTTTGTTTGCTGCACTAAATCAAAATACAAAAAAATTAGTTGCTAGTTTTACTTTATTTGCTATCTTGTTTGCTATATCAAAAACACAAAAAAATTAGTTACTTGCATTTACTTTATCTAGTTTGCTTTATTTACTCGTTGCTAAAATGGCCAACCCTGAAAATACTAAGTTGTGTGACTTCACAACCACAAATAATAATGATTTCTTATGCACACCTATTGCTCCACCTGCTACTACAGCAGAATTCTTTGAAATTAAACCTCGCTTTACTCGAATCTTGTTATGCGAGAGCAATTTTCTCGGTGTTAGTTCCGATGATGCTGCTGCCCATCTTAATAATTTTGTTGAATTATGTGAAATGCAAAAGTATAAGGATGTAGATGGTGACATTATAAAATTAAAATTGTTCCCTTTCTCATTAAGAGGAAGAGCTAAAGATTGGTTGCTATCTCTGCCTAAGAATAGTATTGATTCATGGACTAAATGCAAGGATGCTTTTATTGGTAGATATTATTCCCCTGCTAAAATTATATCTTTGAGGAGTAGCATAATGAATTTTAAACAATTAGATACTAAACATGTTGCTCAAGCTTGGGAAAGAATGAAATCTCTGGTTAAAAATTGCCCAACCCATGGACTGACTACTTGGATGATCATCCAAACCTTCTATGCAGGACTAAATTTTTCTTCGCGGAATTTATTGGATTCAGCTGCTGGAGGTACCTTTATGTCCATCACTCTTGGTGAAGCAATAAAGCTTCTTGATAATATGATGATCAACTACTCTGAATGGCACACGGAAAGAGCTCCACAAGGTAAGAAGGTAAATTCTGTCGAAGAAACCTCTTCCTTGAGTGATAAGATTGATGCTATTATGTCTATGCTTGTGAATGATAGGATAAATGTTGATCCTAATAATGTTCCGTTAGCTTCATTGGTTGCACAAGAAGAACATGTTGATGTAAACTTCATTAAAAATAATAATTTCAACAACAATGCTTACCGGAACAATTCTAGTAACAACTATAGGCCATATCCTTATAATAATGGCAACGGCTATGCTAATTCTTATGGGAATTCTTACAACAATAATAGGAGTTCACCCCCTGGACTTGAAGCCATGCTTAAAGAATTTATTAGTACACAAACTGCCTTTAACAAATCTGTTGAAGAAAAGCTTGGGAAAATTGATATACTTGCTTCTAAAGTCGATAGTCTTGCTGCTGATGTTGATCTTTTGAAATCGAAAGTTATGCCTAATGAAAATTATCATAATAAAATTGTTACTACAGAAAATGCCATCCAAGTTAGAATTAATGAGAATATAAGATTGATGGCTGAACTGCGTGCTAGGTGGGATAGAGAAGAAAATGAAAAACTAGCTAAAGAAAAGAATGTAGCTAAAGTTTGGACTATTACCACGACTAGTAATGCTAATGCTACACATGTTGCTGCACCTCCTACTATTAATAATAAAAGAATTGGTGTTAGCAATGTTTCCACTTCTAATGCAAAGCGCGAGAAACTGCCTGAAACTGCTGAAACTGCCTGTGATAAAACTGCTGAAATTTTTTCCAACATTGGGGATGATGATCCCATTGCTTTAGATTATAATGGTTTGAATTTTGATGATTGCCACATCTCTGAAGTTATAAAGTTCTTGCAAAAACTTGCTAAAAGTCCTAATGCTAGTGCTATAAATTTGGCTTTCACGCAACATATTACAAATGCTCTCATAAAAGCTAGAGAAGAGAAACTAGAGCGCGAAGCCTCTATTCCTAAAAAGCTAGAGGATGGTTAGGAGCCCATCATTAAGATGAAGGTTAAAGATTTTGATTGTAATGCTTTATGTGATCTCGGTGCAAGTATTTCTGTTATGCCTAAGAAAATCTATAATATGCTTGACTTGCCACCGCTGAAAAATTGTTATTTGGATGTTAATCTTGCTGATCATTCTACAAAGAAACCTTTGGGGAAAGTTGATAATGTTCGCATTACCGTTAACAATAACCTTGTCCCCGTTGATTTTGTTGTCTTGGATATTGAATGCAATGCATCTTGTCCCATTATATTGGGAAGACCTTTTCTTCGAACCGTTGGTGCTATCATTGATATGAAGGAAGGTAATATAAAATATCAATTTCCTCTCAAGAAAGGTATGGAACACTTCCCTAGAAAGAGAATGAAGTTACCTTTTGATTCTATTATTAGAACAAATTATGATGTTGACACTTCGTCTCTTGATAATACTTGATACACACTTTCTGCGCCTAGCTGAAAGGCGTTAAAGAAAAGCGCTTATGGGAGACAACCCATGTTTTTTTACCTACAGTACTTTGTTTTTATTTTGTGTCTTGGAAGTTTTTTACTACTGTAGCAACCTCTCCTTATCTTAGTTTAGTGTTTTGTTGTGCCAAGTAAAGTCGTTGATAGAAAAGTTCATACTAGATTTGGATTACTGCGCAGAAACAGATTTCTTTGCTGTCACTAATCTGAGCTGTTTTCTCTGTAGGTAGCTCAGAAAATTATGCCAATTTACGTGAGTGATCTTCAGATATGTACGCAACTTTCATTCAATTTGAGCATTTTCATTTGAGCAAGTCTGGTGCCTCGATAAAATTCGTCAATACGAACTGTTCTGTTTTGACAGATTCTGCCTTTTATTTCGCATTGCCTCTTTTGCTATGTTGGATGAATTTCTTTGATCCATTAATGTCCAGTAGCTTTATGCAATGTCCAGAAGTGTTAAGAATGATTGTGTCACCTCTGAACATGTTAATTTTTATTGTCGCTAACCCTCTAATGAGTTGTTCTAAGTTTGGTGTGGAGGATGTTTTCAAGGATCAAGAGAGGAGTATGATGCAACATGATCAAGGAGAGTGAAAGCTCTAAGCTTGGGGATGCCCCGGTGGTTCACCCCTGCATATTCTAAGAAGACTCAAGTGTCTAAGCTTGGGGATGCCCAAGGCATCCCCTTCTTCATCGACAACATTATCAGGTTCCTCCCCTGAAACTATATTTTTATTCCATCACATCTTATGTGCTTTTCTTGGAGCGTCGGTTTGTTTTTGTTTTTTGTTTTGTTTGAATAAAATGGATCCTAGCATTCACTTTATGGGAGAGAGACACGCTCCGCTGTAGCATATGGACAAGTATGTCCTTAGGCTCTACTCATAGTATTCATGGCGAAGTTTCTTCTTCGTTAAATTGTTATATGGTTGGAATTGGAAAATGATACATGTAGTAATTGCTATAAATGTCTTGGGTAATGTGATACTTGGCAATTGTTGTGCTCATGTTTAAGCTCTTGCATCATATGCTTTGCACCCATTAATGAAGAAATACATAGAGCATGCTAAAATTTGGTTTGCATATTTGGTTTCTCTAAGGTCTAGATAATTTCTAGTATTGAGTTTGAACAACAAGGAAGACGGTGTAGAGTCTTATAATGTTTACAATATGTCTTTTATGTGAGTTTTGCTGCACCGGTTCATCCTTGTGTTTGTTTCAAATAACCTTGCTAGCCTAAACCTTGTATCGAGAGGGAATACTTCTCATGCATCCAAAATACTTGAGCCAACCACTATGCCATTTGTGTCCACCATACCTACCTACTACATGGTATTTTCCGCCATTCCAAAGTAAATTGCTTGAGTGCTACCTTTAAAATTCCATCATTCACCTTTGCAATATATAGCTCATGGGACAAATAGCTTAAAAACTATTGTGGTATTGAATATGTAATTATGCACTTTATCTCTTATTAAGTTGCTTGTTGTGCGATAACCATGTTCACCGGGGACGCCATCAACTACTCTTTGTTGAATTTCATGTGAGTTGCTATGCATGTTCGTCTTGTCCGAAGTAAGAGAGATCTACCACCTTATGGTTAAGCATGCATATTGTTAGAGAAGAACATTGGGCCGCTAACTAAAGCCATGATCCATGGTGGAAGTTTCAGTTTTGGACATATATCCTCAATCTCATATGAGAAAATTATTAATTGTTGTTACATGCTTATGCATAAAAGAGGAGTCCTTTATCTGTTGTCTATGTTGTCCCGGTATGGATGTCTAAGTTGAGAATAATCAATAGCGAGAAATCCAATGCGAGCTTTCTCCTTAGACCTTTGTACGAGGCGGCATAGAGGTACCCCTTTGTGACACTTGGTTAAAACATGTGCATTGTGATGATCCGGTAGTCCAAGCTAATTAGGACAAGGTGCGGGCACTATTAGTATACTATGCATGAGGCTTGCAACTTGTAAGATATAATTTACATGATACATATGCTTTATTACTACCGTTGACAAAATTGTTTCATGTTTTCAAAATCAAAGCTCTAGCACAAATATAGCAATCGATGCTTTTCCTCTATGGAGGACCATTCTTTTACTTTCATTGTTGAGTCAGTTCACCTATTTCTCTCCACCTCAAGAAGCAAACACCTGTGTGAACTGTGCATTGATTCCTACATACTTGCATATTGCACTTATTATATTACTCTATGTTGACAATATCCATGAGATATACATGTTACAAGTTGAAAGCAACCGCTGAAACTTAATCTTCCTTTGTGTTGCTTCAATGCCTTTACTTTGAATTATTGCTTTATGAGTTAACTCTTATGCAAGACTTATTGATGCTTGTCTTGAAGTACTATTCATGAAAAGTCTTTGCTATATGATTCACTTGTTTACTCATGTCATATACATTGTTTTGATCGCTGCATTCACTACATATGCTTTACAAATAGTATGATCAAGGTTATGATGGCATGTCACTCCGTAAATTATCTCGTGTTATCGTTTTACCTGCTCGGGACGAGCAGAACTAAGCTTGGGGATGCTGATACGTCTCCGACGTATCGATAATTTCTTATGTTCCATGCCACATTATTGATGTTATCTACATGTTTTATGCACACTTTATGTCATATTCGTGCATTTTCCGGAACTAACCTATTAACAAGATGCCGAAGTGCCGCTTCGTTTTCTAGCTGTTTTTGGTTTCGTAAATCCTAGTAACGAAATATTCTCGGAATTGGACGAAATCAACGCCCAGGGTCCTATTTTGCCACGAAGCTTCCAGAAGACCAAAGAGGAGACGAAGTGGGGCCACGAGGTGCCCAAACACTAGGGCGGCGCGGCCCCCCCTTGGCCGCGCGGCCCTGTGGTGTGGGGCCCTCGTGTGGCCCCCTGACCTGCCCTTCCGCCTACTTAAAGCCTCCGTCGCGAAACCCCCGCACCGAGAGCCACGATATGGAAAACCTTACCGAGACGCCGCCGCCGCCAATCCCATCTCGGGGATTCAGGAGATCGCCTCCGGCACCCTCGCCGGAGAGGGGAATCATCTCCCGGAGGACTCTACGCCGCCATGGTCGCCTCCGGAGTGATGTGTGAGTAGTCTACCCCTGGACTATGGGTCCATAGCAGTAGCTAGATGGTTGTCTTCTCCCCATTGTGCTTCATTGTCGGATCTTGTGAGCTGCCTAACATGATCAAGATCATCTATCCGTAATTCTATATGTTGCGTTTGTTGGGATCCGATGAATAGAGAATACTTGTTATGTTGATTATCAAAGTTATGTCTATGTGTTGTTTATGATCTTGCATGCTCTCCGTTACTAGTAGATGCTCTGGCCAAGTAGATGCTTGTGACTCCAAGAGGGAGTATTTATGCTCGATAGTGGGTTCATGCCTCCATTGATATCTCGGGACGATGACGAAAAGTTCTAAGGTTGTGGATGTGCTGTTGCCACTAGGGATAAAACATTGGTGCTATGTTCAAGGATGTAGTTACCGATTACATTACGCGCAATACTTAATGCAATTGTCTGTTGTTAGCAACTTAATACCGGAGGGGGTTCGGATGATAACTCTGAAGGTGGACTTTTTAGGCATAGATGCATGCTCGGATGGCGGTCTATGTACTTTGTCGTAATGCCCAATTAAATCTCACTATACTCATCATAATATGTATGTGCATGGTCATGCCCTCTTTATTTGTCAATTGCCCAACCGTAATTTGTTCACCCAACATGCTGTTTATTTTATGGGAGAGACACCTCTAGTGAACTGTGGACCCCGGTCCAATTCTCTATACTGAAATACAATCTACTCGCAATATCTGTTCTACTCGTTTTCCGCAAACAATCATCTTCCACACAATACGGTTAATCCTTTGTTACAGCAAGCCGGTGAGATTGACAACCTCACCTGTTTCGTTGGGGCAAAGTACTTTGGTTGTGTTGTGCGGGTTCCACGTTGGCGCCGGAATCCCTGGTGTTGCGCCGCACTACATCCCGCCGCCATCAACCTTCAACGTGCTTCTTGGCTCCTCCTGGTTCGATAAACCTTGGTTTCTTTCTGAGGGAAAACTTGCTGCTGTGCGTATCATACCTTCCTCTTGGGGTTCCCAACGAACGTGTGAGTTACACGCCATCAATTGCCGACGAAACCTCTTCATCGCCGGACTCGAACGATGAAAACGATCCCGATGATCGGAACCAGCTGCAACCGATCTCGCCGAATCTGATCTTTCGAGACGATGAGATCCTTTCTTCCCGACGCGAAAGTGAAACCTTCCGAACGCCATGTCCATGGGCTCCTCCAGATACGCATATGCATCCATACGGGAGGGTGGGTGAGGAACAAAATCGACTAGAGCAGTTTCGATCTGTTTACCTCGATCCATCGCGTTGCTTGCTACCAAAGATGTCGATGATGTTGAACGTGCCATCGAGACCAGAACCTTGTCGCCTCTAATTCCCACAAACGGCGCCAATTGATAAGGGATTAACTTATCAATGCCTACAAGTTGTATACTAGGGTTTAGTTGGAAGTAGAGGGCAAGTAGATCTCGAAGGTTTCAGCCGGAAAGTACTCGACTGCTATGAAAACTAGAGTTGTCTGGAAAACAATGAATCGATCCTTTCTTTGTCTCTCGACTCCCCCTTATATAGGAGGCGGAGCCGAGGGTTTCGTGATACACAAGTTACAAAGTTCGGGAGGGTTTCTGACCCGTCCCGCAATAGTTACAAGTTAATATTCCTAATACAATACTATCTTTCCAAACTATTTCCCGACTGGGCCTCTGGGCTTTGTAAAACTTCGGGTCTTGGGCCTTCAATAAACCTCGGGTACCATCTTCGGCAGGCCCATTGGGGATGCCTATGTCAATCGTACTACATTTTAAACAACGTTTTGAGAGAAAAAAATAGACATAGCATACAAATAGAGGATAAGTCCAAAAAGCCCAAACTATACATATCTAACCACATACAAAAATATTTTTCTAATTTTATAACATCATCGTACCATGCATGGGTCAACAACATAACATAAATAACTTACTTAGAATCATCAGCACTAGCGATACCATTTTCCTGTTCATAAGAGAAACAAATAAATATCCGCTTGTCACCACGAAAAACATAAAGGAACTTCTTTTTTAAGAAGGAAAACTTGGGATCTTGGGGCAATAAGGTGGAAAAAATAGCACGCTAAGAGCTATGACAGTTTAGCATGGCATATCATGCTATTTTGCAAATAGCTCCATATCAATAAAAAAAGTACTAAAATTTGGAGTGGACTCTTCAACTATGCTATAACGCGTTATTAGTGCTGAAATATCGCTCTTTTTTTACATGTCTTGTATGCATGTTCATTTGTAGAGTTTGGAGAAATGGTAGTTTGTAGGAACTTTACGGGTTTAGATTCATAAAAGAGTTTCCCCTATGAGACCCTTTGGATTGTAGGAATAAACATTTGGAATGTAGGAATTTCACATGTTCAGATTCATAAAAGGAATTTCCTTATGAGAACCGTTCGGATTATGCTATTAGATCATTGCAGTAAATAGGTGGGAGATAATATTTGTTAACGAGGTTCAGCGATTAACGCCTACATCTCGGGGTATACTTAGCAAACTCTTCTTTCCATGTAGTGATCATAGTACCATCGTCAGGATATATTGGGCCTATCTATTCTCCAATTTCTATATTTTTGGGTTCCTGGATTCCAAACAGTGTCGCAAGATATAGATATATTGGGTTTCATGGTAGATCTATAACCTCAGAAGGAATTTAGTGGGTCACAAGACAACTATGCATTATCGCATTTTTTCCAAAAAAAAATTTTCCGTGATGAGGTGCGGACCATCAAATATTTGAATTAAGATAGTATGAATGTATACACGCATGATTACTTTGAAGTTCATGCCATATTTTTTGTTCAACGATGTTGAAAGGACCTATATGAACGACTAGAGGGGGTGGATGTGAATATGAGCTAATCATTTTTTTTAAATTTAGGCTTGGCACAAAGAAAATGCTCTAGATATTCAACTAAGTGGATTCGCAAACAAGATAAGTAAGTAAATACCAATACAACTAAATAAAGCATGGAGATAACCCCAATGGAGGAGAGATCTAGTGAACACCCTCTTGATGGTATGGATTTCCCTACGACTAAATAAGATAAACACATGGATTTCAATTTTCTCATCAACCTTTTTGAGGGGCAACGAAAAGTCTTGTGCCATAATATGGATATTAAGATGGTGCACATGATTAGTCCACTAATTGTGTTGTCATCAACATCAAACACTTAGGGAGGGAAATGCCATTTCAGGATTTTGGTTACTTTAGTTAGTTCCAATGTTTTTGTTATTTACTTTGTATTTGTCCTTTTTTGTGTGTTTGTTGCAATATCATTTTTATTTGTGGATTAGTATGCTTTTTTTTGTAATTGCACCTTTTCGTCCAATTGGGCTTCAATGATGGGGCACAAAAGTGACAGAAACTTCCACATTTTAAGTGACCTACGACCTAGAAACTCAGTCAAAATAATTATCCATTTGCAAAAGAAAAACAAAGGAACATAATAATTGTAACCACACAACAACTTCATGGTACAAGGTTTTATGCATAGTTCTAATGCAAAGTTTAATGATCCATACTTCTTCCCACAAAATTACACATTTGTATTTTCTCAATATCTTGTTTCAGAAATTAGAATGTATGTTTTTTTGAAAGTGGTTTTATCTATAAAAAAAAGTTAATACCATATATTGAGCTCAAGCCAGTTGTAACTTGCCATCAGCACGAAGAGGCCACACGTAGCCTCGCCTCAGGACATGATGTCACCAGCTTTGTGTGTGACAACTATAGTTCCATGTTACTGTAATATGAGATGCATGGGTGGTTTTGAGGTGACGTGTCTATAAAACATGCTTCATAAATTTACCGGCAATAGAGTATGTAATTATTACGCATCATAGGCTTTGTTCTTCAAATTCGTTTTCTGCGAATGGAACCTATTTTATCCCCAAATGAAGCCATAAATTTGGTTATTTAACAAAAAAAATACATTATTTAGTGATCCATCCATGTGATTTATAAATGATTTATTATGTTGTAAGCTCACAAGGTTCTGCAATTTCATACTCTTGGATATACATGAACAAACAAACACAAATGTAATGTAAGTGGTGTGATTTTAATTTTTCTTTTGATATGATTGTTACATAATGTTGCATTTAACATAACTAAAATTGGGTGAAACTCAACATATTTATATTGTTGTACAACCAAATCCAGATTGAACGCTAAGGAGATTGAGTGGGATAAACTACTAACTTTTTCTTGGTTTGTTAGCACATATTGATTTATTCTGAATTCTATGCAACACATGCATGGGTAATTTACTAGTGTATACTATAAAATATGTAAACAAAGGATTGTTGTTTTATACTAGCAATTTGGCGACATTTTTCCCTACATTGTATATATGTACCAACAACTGGTGATGTTTAGGCTATCTATAAGTATGATCTGTTGGTCTTGATTCCGTCGACCAACCAACACCATGCATCTTTCTTAGATCAATGTAAACCGAGTCGTCAATATTTATACAAGTTTGCCTATGATATCTTGCAATGATACTTCCGTAGAGAACCTCGTGACATCCATCCATCTAATAAGACCGCAGCCATCCAAAAGTGTCACCATTCCTCATTCCTAACGCAAATATAAAATCGGCAAATAACCAATCACCTACCACATCCCCCATCAAAAGAACATGGCACCCTCCACCATCCACCCTAAACTATAATGCACCAAAGCAACAAGATGGTGATTGGTGAGACATGTTTGGGTGCGACGATCGTGTGCACCAAGGAGAAAAAGAGCAGCGGAACACGGCAGCAAACGGTGACGCTGTCCCCCCTTTCCAGCCGATACGCTACGGGATTCCGCTGCCGTAAACCCTGCCTGCCTGCCTCCCTATCCCCCCCAAACCCCAGCCGCTCGCTCGCTTCATGCTCGCCTGCGCCGCCGCCGCCTGCCCCGAGCCCTAGCCGCGGTTGCCCAGCACGGCGCCCTGCGGCTTCGGCTGCGGCGGCGGGGGAGCGGGAAGGGTCGGAGGAGGAGGCAGCGGGGAGCGGCTCAGGCGGCTCGTGCACTCCGTCGCCATGGCCCCGCCGCCGCCCGCGCCCGCGCAGCTCCGCAGGTGCCCCTGCTCCGCCGCCCTCCCCTTCCACCGCCGCCTCCCCCGCCGCCGCTCCGTCGCCTCGCCCTTCCTCGGCACCGGAAGGTCGTACCCGCCCTCCCGTGCACTTAGTATTTATTTAATTTTCTCGGTAAAGCTTGTGCTTATTGGCTGTATGCTCTTGCGGTGGTGCCGTGGTGGTTGGGTTAATCATTGGGCTCGAGGTGCTTAGGGTGTTAGTCTGTTAGGTTAACCCGTTGCTGGTGTCGATAGTGATGTCCCTGTGTGATTACTGATTGTAGTGTGTCTCTGCTGGAAGGGTTAGTGTGCCTCCGTGTCATGTCATCTTCTGGGTGAAACCTCGCAGTTTTATGAACCAATCCGGAAATGGTTGAGGTAGTGAGCTAGCATTTGGTACTCCTGGCTGTACATTTCTTTCCAGCCCATATGTATGAGCTTGTGCTATTGCATCTTCCCCTGGGGTGATGTTTGAGGTATTTACTTAATCGAACACTTCTTAGTACTTTGCATTTTCTTAGTAATTATTTAATTTTTGTCGGTAAAGCTTGTGCTTATTGGCTGTATGCTCATGCAGTGGTGCCGTGGTGGTTGGGTTAATTATTGGGCTCTAGATGCTTAGGGTCATTGGATTGGGTGCTGTGTTAGATTAACCCGTTGCTAGTGTTGATAGCGATTTCTCTGTGCGATTACTGCCTGTATTGTGTTTCTGCTGGAAGGGTTAGTGTGCCACTTTGTGTCATGTCATCTTCTGGGTGAACATTCGTTGTTTTTATGAACCAATCCTAAAATGAACGAGGCAGTGAGCTAGCATTTGGTACTCCTAGCTGTACATTTTTTTGCAGCCCATATGTATGAGCTTGAGCTATTGCATCTTCCCGTGGGGTGATGTTTGAGCTATTTACTTACTGTTTGAGCTATCGAGCTGTTGCATCTGCCCCTCTGGGCTGACATTTGAGCTACTAATTTTGATGCATCGCGTTGGTGTTCTGTCCCTAACGCCGGAAATGGTTATGGTTGGCAGGCAGGGGTACTCTCACAGTCCAGGCCTCCGAACGGGGGATAGTAAAGGCCTCATGCCTGGATTTAATTTCAAGTGGCAAGCGCAAATCAACACGCAAATTAAGCAAAGCGATGCGCACGAATGGTTGGAGGAGAGCAAGAGGCTATGTTCTATCAGAATCACCAACAACGTCCTGAATCATGTTTTTAATGGTGCCTTGGAAGATTGCAGTGTAAGAGAAAGAATGGCTACCAACTCTGTTGCAAAGAGACACGGCAGTGTGGAGTTGGCAAAGAATCATGTGATGAGTCCTACTGCAAGTGCTATGTCAGCAGTAACCAGCGCTGTTAGTGATGAAATTGAACCTCTGAACAGGTCTATTCGCTCTGAAGTGGGGATCCGCTGGCCTAATGGTTCCAATATTGATGCTTCTCTGGCAGAGATTTCCGATGCCAAACAGACCCTGCAGTTTGATGGCAAGGCTAGAGATGGTTATGGTGAAGTTGAGCATGAATGCACAGCCAAGACAACGGTCAATGATGACATTAAACCACTGAACATGCCTAGTGGTTCTCAAGTGGAGATCCAGTCGCCTAATGGTTCCAAGATTGATGCTTCTCTGCCAAAGATTCGTAAAGTCAAAAAGAGTCCTCGATCTGCTTCTGCTGACAAGCCCGTAGATGGTCATAATGATGCTGAGAATGAATGCACAGACAAGACAACGGTACAGCCTTCTCCAGCTAAAGCTCCCTTGTCTGAAGAAGCTAAAGAAGCACGGAAGGCTCTTGCTACCATCTACGACAAAGTTCTGGTGGTTGACACTGTCGAGTCAGCTAGGAGTGTTGTTCAGTTACTTACCACCAAGTACAAGAGCTTTATTCATGCATGTGACACAGAGGTAATGCATGCAAATCATTTTGTGACTAGAAAGGGGTTATCTTCACATTTATGTGTCATTGCTTGTTGCCTAATATTAATATTTTTTTTATTTGAACAGTAGATAATGATCTTACCTGAAACTGCCCCCTTTACTATGAGGTGTCATGGTTCTACGTATAGTCCCCCAACCCACTTTTTTTTTTTTTGACACTTCACCCTCAAGCTTTATTAATCAGGTGAAACATATTCTGACTGAACAGCCTCAGTCAGAAAACCAGGACTTACATCAAAGTTTAAAACGTGCGGAACTAAACTAAGAGCTTCTCTAGCACATAAATGAGCGACATTATTTGCCTCCCTCCTTACATAGAGAAGTTTGAAACCCTGGAAAAAACCTACTCTCTCCTTCATCTCCCTAAAGAGGTGATGTCCTACGGATCTATCTGATCCTTCATTATTCCAAGTAGATGCAATCGTCTGGCAATCCGTCTCCAAAATCACATGAGCATAGCCACACTCATGTGCCATCTCCAACGCATCCCTGCACGCTAGAAGTTCAGCAATAAATGGATCCTGGATCCCTTCATAGCGTCGACACCTCCCTGACAGCACTAATCCCCGATGGTCACGTGCCACCATTCCAGCTCCTGCACCTCTCCCCCGGGCATCGATAGCCCCATCAGCGTTGAGCTTAACCCAAGCAGATTCTGGGGGGCGCCATTTCTGTCTCCGCCTTACCAAAGCCATCTGATGTGCCGGCATGTCCAGAGCACGCATAAACTCCTCCACGAGCTCCATAGATTTCCTTGGTTGGAATTTAATCTCTTCATGTATATACTTATTTCTGCTTGTCCATATAGACCACATTACTGAAACTGTAATGGCTGCATCCTTCCGACTGATGTAGCTGGGATCAAGAATGTCCATTGCCCAAGTCACCGGATGTAATTTTGGCAACTTCAGATCAAAGTACTCCCTTGCTGACTCCCAGAAAGTTAACGCATGCTCACATTGCAGCATACAATGATACATTGTCTCCAACTCATGCCCACACAGTGGGCAATTACCAAGCTCCCTTATGTGTCTTCTATTGAGCTCCCCATAGGTTGGTAAAAAATCCTTTAGCACTCGCCACCAGAAGATGCGGATTTTAGGCATCACCTTCAGTTTCCATAAACTTTTCCAGTGTGACCCTTCTTCTGACGTGCTTGCCACTGTTACTAACATTCCTTTATTCTCCAGAAGCATCCGATAAGCAGAGCGGACGGAGAACACTCCTGTGCGCTCATGCTCCCATGCCCAAATATCATCTCGCCCAGTACGTGGCCTTGGCATGCTCAAGATTGCTTCCACGTCTGGTGCCATGAAAATCTCTCTGATTTTCTGGTGATTCCACTCACCTGATTCCACCCACTACTTATGCAGTTATGCTGCTTCTCAATTCTAACTATCCACGCCAAACAAGGGCAATAGTCAGACTAATAGGTGCCCTCATTAATAATAAACATCATTAGTTGGTGCCCACTATCATCTTGATTTAATGATATATAATATTGCTCGAAATTGAGTTATGTTAAAAAGTTCTTACATTTTGAGCGCATCCTGATTTCTAGCGAACGTCATGATTCATGGTTGTACAATGCTGCAGGTAGCAAATATTGATGTGAAACAAGAGACACCAGTTGGCCATGGAGATATCACATGCTTTAGCATCTATTCTGCCAGCCCTGACGCTGAAGCTGATTTTGGAAATGGTAAAACATGCATTTGGGTGGATGTACTGGATGGTGAAAAAGATGTCCTCATGGAGTTTGTCCCCTTTTTTGAAGACCCGTTGATCCGGAAGGTGCATCTTTCTTTCTTTCTTGCTTGCTTTTTTTTTTCTGATGCAAGGAAATGAATTCAGGCTTGTTTGCTCTTCTTTATGTGCCTTATGCAGTACACATGCAAAATATAACAAGATCATCATTGCATGTTTGCAACTACAGAAATAGTTCAGAAAATGTGTGACTGCATCACGATCAGCTGTTTAAGATCAGTTCTACAAGCGTGCAACTTCATGGATTACAGATGCTTTTATTAAATGTCATTTTTTTCGCCTCACTCTAGAGTCTAGACATATTACTTCTTTTTGTTGTTCTTAGCTAACTTTACTATTTCTATGGACTTATAGGATTACTAATCTACATTGTTAGCTACTTCTTTATAGTTTTCTAAAGAAGCATCTTGTTTTCCTCATCTAGGTTTGGCACAACTATAGTTTTGATAACCATGTTATTGAGAACTACGGGATCAAAGTTGCTGGATTTCATGCCGATACAATGCATCTTGCACGGCTTTGGGACTCTTCAAGAAGATTGGACGGAGGATATTCACTTGAAGGACTCACAAATGATAACCGAGTCATGGGAGTTGTCCCAAAGGAGCTACAAAAGATTGGAAAGAGATCAATGAAAACCATCTTTGGCAGGAAAAAGATTAAAAAGGATGGTACCGAAGGAAAAATAACTACCATGGAGTCTGTTGAGACTTTGCAGAGAGAGGACAGAGAGCTGTGGATCAGCTATTCCTCTTTAGATTCAATGAGTACCTTGAGGCTTTACGAAAGCTTGAAAAGCAAGCTTGAAAAAAAGCACTGGACTTTTGATGGTTGCCCCAGAGGTTCATTGTATGATTTCTATGAGGAGTATTGGCGTCCTTTTGGTGCCATTCTTGTAAAAATGGAAACAGCTGGAATGCTTGTCGACCGTGCTTACCTGGCAGAGATTGAAAAAGTTGCTGTTGCACAACGAAAAGTAGCTGCTGATAAGTTTCAGAAATGGGCGTCTAAACATTGCCCTGATGCAAAGTACATGAATGTCAATAGTGATACCCAGATTCGGCAGCTCTTCTTTGGTGGCATAGAGAATAGGTACAATTATCACTCTGTTTTCGTTCCTTTTAATATTAATTTGGTTTTGACATATACATGATGCTATGCTTTCTCGGAAGATATCTGACATAAGGATCTTTGTCAGGATGTAGTTAAATTAGGTACTTATCCATGCTCTAGCCAGTTTATCCATTAGATATGATTAGCACTTCACAGAAGTGTTCTATTAGGTATAAGATGTGTGTGTTTAAAATTACCGAGAAGAAAAAGAGATAGACTTGATCTATCTACCTTTTCTACCTAGTCTAGACATTATTTGCATGCAACTCCTAGAGAATTGATTTGTTCTTATTTAATCTTTCTGCAGGCGCACCCCTGGTGAATTTTTGCCAAAGAGTAGAACTCTTAAAGTGCCAAATGATGATACCACAGTTACAAAGGGAAAGAAGGCTCCAAAATATCGTACAATTGAACTTTTCAGCATTGTAGAAGATCTGGAACCTGAGATATTCACTGCAAGCGGTTGGCCTTCAGTCAGTGGGGATGCACTGAGAAATTTGGCTGGGAAACTGAAAACTGATCTTGCTTACACAATGGACGTTGCAGAGGATGATGAATATGTGAGTGATTCAGAAAATTTTGAGGATGATGTAGATGATATTTCCGCATACGGGACTGCATACAAAGCATTTGGAGGAGGAAACAAAGGAAAGGAAGCATGTTATGCCATTGCAGCTCTCTGTGAGATCTGTTCTATTGATTCGTTGATATCCAACTTTATTCTTCCCTTACAGGTGAGCTGGCTCCACTTGCTGATTGCTGTAGTTGTCCCTCTTCAGTGACACTGTGTGCCAGTTTTGTTCTAGTGGCTACCGTCAGCTATTATGGCCTTACTTTTCTGTCTGGTTCTTAATCTTAAATATCTTGCTTGTTCACATAGGGAAATCGTATATCCTGTAAGGAGGGAAGGATCCACTGCTCATTAAATATCAACACAGAAACTGGGCGTTTGTCAGCAAGGGCGCCAAATTTACAGGTTACTATCTTTTGCGTTTTGTCAGGGGAGTTTTTGCATGCCTGTGTTAATATAATGTTGTTCTCGAGGTTGAGACTTAGCCTTTGTCTATTTGCATCTGATATGGAAGTAAACTTTCAAAATAGTACCTCAATATGTAATATTTGAAGTTCATGTATGGTTATGGAATTCAAATGGTGTCAGTTTCTGATACTCCAATGTGCGCTTGGGCAAGCACTGTAAAACTTAGATGTTGTTAATTACCGAGGGCCTGATCTGCAGATGGATGCACATGCACATCTTTATTCATTAAAGTTTACTAAACACTTGCTAAATAAAATTTATCTAATTGAGCTTGCTCAGTGGTCATTGGGCCCTTTTTATTCATTAATTGGGCTCTATCAAAAGCAAGCATGTGTATTCAAGAATGTAATCGCTCAGTAATAATCTGATCATCGCATCATTTGTCATATTGATGAGATGGTTTTAAATGCTGTACAATCTGGGCCAGTAATTGTAGATCTTGGTATTGTTTTCGATATACCACCAAAATAACTTATTGACCTCTTGACAATTCCTTCATGGCAGAATCAACCTGCACTTGAAAAGGACCGGTACAAAATCCGTCAAGCTTTTGTTGCAGCTCCGGGGAACTCTCTTATTGTTGCTGATTATGGTCAGGTATGCTAGTAACACTCAAGAAAGATTACTGAATGCTTCGAAACTGATATGATTAAAAAGACAAATGACATACTTCTGTTCCCTGCAGCTGGAGCTTAGGATCCTGGCACATCTTGCTAATTGTAGAAGTATGTTAGATGCTTTCAAAGCTGGTGGTGACTTCCATTCCCGGACAGCCATGAATATGTACCAGCATATTCGTGATGCTGTTGAGGAAGAGAGAGTGCTTCTTGAGTGGGATCCTCAACCTGGTCAAGAGAAACCCCCTGTGCCGATGTTGAAGGTAAATCTAGTTTCAATAATATTTCTAGAAGTTAGTGTGACACCATTTTGAAAAATTTCACTTTTAGTCCCAACTCTATAATTGTTTTCAAGTTTGAAAAATGAAGTTTTCCTAGAATCCACGGTGGAAAAGTAGATGTTGTTTTTTAAGCTTACGTATAACAATGATCAGGCATGTCCCATTATTTTTTTCATTCCTTCACTTTCCATATCATTCAGTAGTATTCTGACTACCCTACTTCAGAGCGTGGAGGTTCGAGTCCTCTTCAAGGCATAATAGGCTAAATATGGACAGTAAAAGCCCTGAGAAAAGTAGACAGTAAAAGCCAAAATAGGCTAAATATGGAGAATTCTTCGAAGGAGATAATAAAATCCCTAGAAGGAGATAATAAAAAACCCAAAGCAGATGGTATCCTACTGCAAGGGTGGTCTTAAGAATCCAAAAGAGGTTGCTCAGAAGAGCTAGATGTATCCCAACCGCTATTACTCTCGCGTAAAGACTTCTTTTTACGTGACAGGAAAAAAATGACTACGAATTCCCCCTTTTGTTTGCGAATATCCTGCGGAGTTTGCTATAGTTATTCTCACCTTTAGGATGATATTTTGTGACTGGTCAATTCCTCTACTATTAAGTTGGTATATTTCTTTGTGAACACTCTTATCCTCTGTTCTTAGATTTCATGCCTCTGTCTTACTTCGAGGCTTGTTTTCCACTTCTCATTTTTGGGGTTGGACAAGTGTCACATCTGTTTGGAGCCGCTGCCAGGGCAGTTACCCCAAAGGCCAAAGCACGCTGCCTAATGTCCTCATTCGCAGTGTATCTTAAATAAAAAACTTAGCTTCAGTAGTATCTTAATGTCACATGTATATTTCCCCAGTTTTCTTCTTTTTTGCATTGTATCTTAAATTGATTACTCTAATTGTGTTAACTTCAATCTGTTTCAGTTCACATGATGCTCTATTTAATGTTCTGTGCATTTCTTTGGAACTAGATCCAGGAAATGTAAATATTATTTTACTTGTAAACTAAGTTTGATGTTTTACTTGTGATTTAGGATGCCTTTGGTGCTGAGAGAAGGAAAGCTAAGATGCTCAATTTCTCCATCGCATATGGAAAAACAGCTAATGGGCTTGCTCGGGATTGGAAGGTACAAATTTGACAAATTCACCTCTTCAGTTAATAGCAAGACCTTGAACTTCGGTGCACACTTTGTTCTGTTACCAGTTTGGACTTTGGACTAGGTTCATACTGATCAGCTAGAAACTGGAAATTGTGATTAGTCATGTTCATTATATTCACTAGTGATACTCTTTAACATTTCAATGATTTTAATAGTTATCTCATTAACATATCACAGCTATAAATTCTCTCTCATTAATGGAACAGAACCATGATCTTTTCTTCTTAGCTTTCCAGAAAGTATCACCCAAGTTGTAACTTGTTTCCTTCACAGGTAAAACTTAAGGAAGCACATGATACACTGGATCTCTGGTACAGAGATAGACAAGAAGTTTTGGAATGGCAAACGAAACAGAAAGAATTAGCACATGAGAAGTCTGAGGTATATACGTTGCTTGGACGATCACGCCGTTTCCCCAACATGGCCTATTTGGCTAATAATCAAAAGAAGCACATCGAGCGTGCTGCTATAAATGCTCCTGTACAGGTAAATCTTGTCTAGTTCAAAAAAGAAAGTGGTCAAGCTTAATGTCGATACTAAATCTGTAGTTTTTGTAACACCGCAGGGAAGTGCAGCAGATGTTGCCATGTGTGCAATGCTTGAGATAGAGAGGAATAATCGTCTGAAGGAGCTTGGTTGGACCCTCCTATTGCAGGTATATATGCTTGTAAGCTTTCGTAGCACTGGGGGGTTTTCACCAGTTCAGTTTTCCTTTGATGCGGAAAAATAATAATTTGCACGGATGTTATGCCTCTGCCACCACTCCACCGTTGTTATTTTTTCTAGAACTGGAGAACCGTCGATGATTTCAATAAAGGCATCTTCTCGCGATTTTGAGTTCATTGACTGCAAGTCTGCAAGTGCACATGCAGCACCTAGTTGGTTTTTATCTTTAAATGCGGACATCTAGTTTCAAACCTAGCAGAACTAACAGATCCACCTTTCAGGTGCACGATGAAGTGATACTGGAAGGACCTTCAGAGTCGGCTGAGGTAGCCAAGGCGATAGTGGTCGAGTGCATGTCCAAGCCCTTCTACGGCACCAACATCTTGACGGTTGACCTGGCTGTCGATGCAAAATGTGCACAGAATTGGTACGCGGCCAAGTAGACTCCCGTTCGTCGACTCCCCAGCATGGCGTAGTTGTGCCCCAGAAGTGCATCTACTCCAGCCAATTTTGGTCCGTTTTGAGCTGGTGTCAACTGCTTGGCCTATGTGCGGCATGCAGCAGCGAAGGCACTGTGTACACTACCAGTTAGGTTGAATAGCTGGACTCTCCACACCCCTCGTAGTATGACTGAAGGTAGAGGAAAGTAGGAAAGACTTGGCATGCATATTGTCTATATGATTTCCTTAGTATGCAAATGTGTATTAGGTTAGATGACCTGTTCTGCTAATGTGTCTAACACGTCCATTGAGCTATAACTTGTTTGATCGATCCTGAAATGCAGCTCAGGATGAGCTTTCCCTCTATGGATCTTCCACCTTTTGCATAATTTTTTAGATGGTTCCTTGTCTTGATTTGCAAGCACTGCTTGCATCCAATTCCAGGCATGACACCGCCAGTGCTCATCTACACAAAAACAATGCCATTAGCAGTGCACTTGGGGAGTCATGTTGGACCATGAATCCATGATAACTCTCCCTCCCGGCCTCTCTGGTAGGCTCTGTACCGTCTCATTCTTGCCACCATTCGCCATCATCTTTATTATGGATGATAGATACTTCGCAACAATAGGACAGCTGGATCATAGATACTTCGCAGCGAAAGGTGCAGAAACAAAGTCTTGATAACTGGGTAAAGATGCAGAGGAAAAGACGAAAAAGGAAAATTCACACTAGTCGTGAACGGCAATTAACAGTTGGGTAATGTTATATAGCACGTTTTTTTTGTGTGGAAATAACCCTGGTTCCATTAAAAATGCAACCAATAGTTCAGTACGGGTCCTGACCAGTCAGCATGTTCAGGTCCATGTGATCGGCAGCAATTCCCCACGCTGATGGTCCAACACTCCAACAGCATCAGGTTGTCGTCCAACAGGCTCGAATCAGTCCTTGCACAGCAGTTTCCAGCTTCTGATGGTCGACGAAAGCTTGCTTAACATAAGTTTGACACATGGCCATCTTAACCCCTGAAAACACATCTCATTACGAACTGTCATATAGCACGAATTTCTGTATCAGAACTAACAATATATGACTGACCAACATATCGTCATACAAAATTGTGAAACATCAGATCAGACAAATGTCAGAATCGACAATGTCGATAGTGATTCAGTTAACAACACAAGATGGTGATCAGTCATAAGCTGTATGTTGCAAACTCATCCATACAACACTGTAAAACATAACAGATGGCACAAATATCAGAATCAACAATGTCGATGGTGATTCAGTCAATAACACAAGATGGGTAATTCAGTCACCTAGTTTATTTGTGTCTGTCCTTGAGATTCAAGATAGAGCTCTAGGAGTTGAGGAACATCTTGTTTGTATCTGTGTATGTACCTCTCCAAGAAGACGGCCTCCGGCAGCCTCACTACGGTGGCCAGGCTCGTCTTGCGGAGGACGATGCCTCTGGACCGCAGGGCCTGGAGGGCGCGGAGGCGCGGAGCCATGCGCTTGTCGACGCTGAATGTGAGCAGCACGGGGTTGTTGACGACGCACCCGAGGCCGCATTCCGTGCTCAGGAACTCCACCTTGCGCCGCAGCACCTCCTGGGAGCTGAACATGAAGCAGGGCGCGCGGCGGAACATGTCGGCGAACTGGTCGTCGGTGCAGCCGAAGCCACGCGTGACGACCGCCTTCTTGGCCTCGAAGGCTTTGGCGCCAACGTTGTGGAGCGCGAACAGGCACCACGGGTACATCCCGGAGTTGGGCGGGAGAGCCGCGGCGCAGGCCTCGTCGACGCGGGCGACGAGCGCCTTGAGCTTGTCGGGCGTCTGCATGATGATGGTGGGCTGCAGGCGGACGAGCGCGGTGAGGCGGGCCTCGGGCAGGCCGACGGCGCGGAGCGTGGCGAGGTTCTTGAGGAGCAGGTCGACGGAGTACTTGAGCAGCCAGGCCTTGGCGAGCCATTTCATCAGCAAGGTGGTGGAGCCGAGGAGGTCGAGCCAGAGGAGGACCCTGGGGAGGAGGTTGGAGTGGACGCCGTAGGTGAGCGCGGAGGGGAAGAGCGCGAAGAGGCGGGCGGCGTCGGCGCGGCTGAGGCCGAGCGCGCGGAGGGCGGTGAACTTGGGGGCGAGGGTGGCGTCCACGTCGCTGAGGAGCAGCGCGGGCTTGTGGGACACGATGGCGCGCACCTGCGCCTTGCCGAGGCCCTGCGAGCGGAGGAAGGCGAGCACGGCGTCCGGCCTGTCGGCGGTGGCGAGGCTCGAGAACCGAGGGGCGGCTTTGGCGGCCGCCTCCGGCGAGAGGCCGCAGGTGGAGACGAGGTACTCTTCTGCCATGAAGTGCGGCTTGGAGGAGGTGGAGAAGCGGAGGTGGCCGGGGGAGTCGGGGATGGGGAGTGGGAGGAGCCGGGGTGGAAAGGGGACGGTCGCCAGGCGGCGGGCGAGACGCCGCAGCGCCATGGATGCGGCGGACGGACGGTGGCAGAGCTGTAAACCTGAACGATCTTGAATTCGTAAACGTCCATTGGAAACGGCTTCTATCCAGATACGCCTTCTAGAGCCCTTAGTGATAACAAATTGAAAAAAAAAAACGCAATCTGACCGCACGAAGCCTTCATCAATAGAATCATCTTGGAAGAAGAAAGAGTTCAAAAGCATCTAAGATTTGCATTTTAGACTTTTTTTTCGAGGGTACGTTAATAGCGTATAAAATCTTTATAGAAGATAGCAAAAAATCATTTACAAGATCGCCAGCCCCATCTGCTAACAGATGTGCCGGTTTCCTCCAACCCACACACACCACCTAAGCCTACTCTCGTGATATCGTCTCACTCCCTCCTTGCCTCGCCGTCCTCCTTGATATCGTCTCCACCAGCTGATGGACGCTAAGCTACTGTGTCTGGTTGTTGAACGCGCGCGCGTTCCTTTGCTTCCACAACGACCAAGCAATTAGGAGGGCGGCGTACCGAAGCCCCATCTATCCTTTGGAGTCACCAAAACCCTCGCGGCACTCCACCAATCCTCCAGATTGCTTTCTTGCGTTGGCTCCATGATGCTCAGCCCTGCAGCAATCAAGCACTCGAAACAAGTCTGCCTCGCATATGGACATTGCACTAGGATGTGCTCCACCGTATCCTCCTCTTGCAAGCACGTGAAGCATGTCAATGTTTGATCTTGCAACCCATGCCGATGTCTTCTATTGCAGAAGACAACAGCTAGCTCATGTATCTCTACAGTATATTATTTGCTATTTTAAATATATATATGGTATTAATTATAAAAAACTATGGCACCGAGGTGAGGCGAGTGCATGACCATGATGCAAAGGGAGGTCATCCATGAAGGCATGTAGCATCGAGATCTCATCTATGTTGGAAAGCCGAGATGGCATTGCAACAATATCTGCAAGAAAATCAAGTCTGTTGGATGGTAGTAAACACACGGACATAGACGTGTGACTGAGTGACTCAACATCATCTTTCTCTAGAGGTACGTCCTTGCACCATGAGACCCTTCCTCCAAGTTAAAAGGTCCACCAGAACCAAAGCTCCATATATCCAGTCACACAAACATCCATCGTCCCTAGAGGTCGTTGGAAACCCTCGCCGCAGGCTTTCAGTGGCGATTTGGGAAATTTGTGAAGGGGTTTGCCTTATATATATGTGTGTGGTGCCATTTCGGCCATAAATATGTAGTACCCAGATGCATTAGTTAGCAGGAGGATCCACAAACTACGGGAGTACATCCGAAGGGGCTTGCAGGTTTTAATGCAAATGAGAAAGGCCTATAAAAACCTAGAGCTAAAAGTAATTTTTGTGTTTGGTTGTGCTTGCAATGACCCAAACGAAGTAGAAGCTCCCACTTCAGGCTAAACAAGCAGACCCGCATGGGGGAGGCCTGCTAGGCTTGACCGTTGTGGCTACGTGAGCACATGAATTGACAGTTCCTATGAAGTTGACAGTTTCGATGGCTCTTGAACCAACACACTTGCACCTGGAACAAAAATTCTACAGTAAGCATCATTTTTCAATTGTCAGCAGAGCTAGAATTGTTGTGTAAAACTGTAAATATGGCCAAACTACTACATAACTAATATATCTGATTCTATTTAGTTTAAACACACAAGTACTATAGTATAGCTGAATCTAAATAATTTGAACACACAAGTACTGAATTCAGAGTACATAGTGACAGAAAAGGAAATCTCAATCGTGCACTACACTAGTAATCAACATGCCAGTAAAGATGTGCTCCCTAACTCCAAGTATAGATTGAAACGTAAAGAAATGTTCACATGAGCAATCTATTTGTGATATCAAGTGCAATTAATTACCAGTCCAGTAAGCATACAATGCAAGTTCCAGTTTGGCAAGTTGCACATTCATGTGGACAGTAAAACTAGTAACTGGTAGCACAGAGAAAATAACAACATAAACTAAGAATCAAACAGCAAGTTTCGAGCCCGTTTCCATGTCAGAAGTGCACTTTCCTTAACGATGTGCATTGTAACTGATATGAGCAATATAGGAGTCCATTTAATAAATGTCCCCTACACATATTACTTTCAGTTCTAGATATATGCAGTTAAAACTTGAAAAACCCAATACCAGAAACACCATGTGAGCAACCAATTCTAAGTACAGTTGACATAGAAAGATAGCTATTACAATTCCGAGCAACCAAATCCGTTGTGCGGACTGCGAAATTTTGAGCACAAAGTAATCAGAACTCGAGGAGCAGGACAAGTCGGAAATCCATTCGGGTACCTCGGTGGAGTGAGTGGAAACGGTGGCTGCGTCGATGGAAGGGGCGGAGATGCCGGCGGCGTAGGTTGGAGGGGCCACCCACAATCTCGATTGCAGCGACGAGTGGGGGCGGCCTGGCCGCGATCTGCGAGTCGATGCGGGGAAGCTGGGCGCCGGGGGTGGCGACGCGGAAGCAGGCGACGTGGTCCTCCAGCAGCCGCTCGTGAAGCGGGTGGGCCGCGACGGCCTTCTTCTCCCTCTCCGCGCTGTCGTTGCTCCCGCTCTGGGAGAAGCTAGGTTTTGGCGAGGAGGTTGCGGCCGGCGCGACGTCCATCGCGAGGCCGTGGTCGTGGTCGCGGGTGGGAAGAAGAGACACGGGGGAGAATATGGATGGCGCTGGCCGGTTACATGTCACCGGTGCTGGAGGAGACAGGGCGCGGCGGCGCTAGGGTTTCGAGAAGGGGAGGAGCTCCTCCATGGCTCGAGCGAGGATGTGGGGTGAGGTCGCGGTGGGAAAACGGGCAAATTCTAGGCACCGAAAAGTCAACTCGACCGCGAATTCTAGGCAGGTCATGGACATGTTGCATTTTCACCCCTTGAAAATGATAAATTAACCCGCAATCCGCTCGGGAAGACGAGAGCTGGCTGCCCTCGCTCGGGAGACGGGAGGAGGCGACACGCCCGCACGATCTCAACCCGTCTCGTGTTTTATTTTTTGCCCTGTTTTATTTTGTTAAGTGTAATAATTATAATTAGTAGATCTACGTGTAACTATAGGATTCTTTCCATCTAAAATGGGTTCTTTTTTAAAGAGAAGGCTCGAAAGCCCAGCTTTGAATTAACAAAGCCATCAACCGGCCAGGGATTACACAAGGCCCTCCGAATCACACAAAGACTACACCACACCGCACACACTACGGCCGAAAGATACAAGGGAGCACTCTGAGAAGCTTACAACACTACGCTACAGCACAAGCACACGACTTGCAGAAGCGAAGACCACCGCTCCACGCCACCGAGGACGCCAAACCGGCGGGCGCGACGAGTCACCGCCATGTGCGAGAGGAAGCCTTGAGCGAGGAGAAGAACCCGGGACAAAGAGCACCAAACCTTCCTGTTCTCATGCCGAAGAGGGCCCCTACCCTCTCGCCATGGCTCGGAGGCGTCGAACCATCGGACATGAGAGAAGCTCACCCGAGAGCCGGAGAAGAGTTGGGCTCGAGAGCCAAGGACCTCTCGGAGCACGACCGCCATGACAAGAAGAGCACACCTCATCGGCCACACCGCCGCCGCCCTTGAGCAACCTAGAGCAACGGGAAAGCCACCGGACACAACAGCAGATCACGGGCGGTGGCCATCGAGGCCCAAAGCACCCACCTTCGACTCCCCACCCGAACCACACATCTCCCCAGGCGACGCCTCCAAGGAGGTCACGGCGCAGCACGTCGACATCGCCCAATCGAGGGATTTTGGACTTTCGTCCGGGAGATGGGTCGGGGGTGGAAAGAGGGGTCGCAACGTCGCCTCCAAGGAGGAACCCGGCACCCGAGGGCGTCGACAACGCCGGGCCGGACCAGCCGACCCTAGGGTTTCCCCGACCCAAACGAGTCCACCGAGCACCCCAAGCCCATAGCCGGCGGCGGCGCCACCAACGGCCGGAGCGGGCGGGGGAGAGGGCGAGGAGCACATACCACGGATCTTGACGCAGAGGACCGCGCCGCCGTCGACGCCCGCCGCCGCCTCACCTCCCGCGAGGTCGAGGACCAACACCGAGCCGCCCGCCATGACGCCCGCCGCAGGGCCCCATAGCCACACCTTCAGAGGCCGCTGCCTCAGATCCCGAGCCCCCCCGGGGAAGCCGCCGGAGAGACCGCCCGCGAAGGAGAGGTCCGTCGAGCCGCCGCCCCGATCTTGGCGAGCCCCGCGCGGATTTCCTCCATCTAGCAGCCGCGGGAGGAGCGAGGGCTCAGATCCCCGCCGCCCCCTTCATCGGCGACGCGGCCTTCGGCCGGCGTCACCTCTGGGGGCGACGAGGAGGGGAGGGGGGAGGAGGGGAGGTCGGGTGGCGGCGCCGGTAGGGTTTCGCCCCCTCGGTCGCCTGGAGGGGGCGACGCGAGGGGAACGATTCGAGGAGCTCTCTAAAATGGGTTCTTGAAATAGTTTGACTATTTTTTTAGTGTTTAATAACTAATAATAAAATGAGGCACTTAGAAGTGCCATAAAACGTATATATCTATTGAGGCACTTAGAGAAGTGCCACAAAAGATATACAATTAGGGGCACTTGGTTAAAGTGCCTTTAATTGACACCTATTAGCCGCACTTTAACAAGTGCCTCGAGGAAAAGTACCTCTAAATCTATACCGTGTTGTTGTAGTGTTTGTTGCGAATCCCACTTATGGTCGTTTTTTTTCTGCGAATCCCACTCATGGTCATCGTCGTCTACTCGTTCGCTTTTCTTGCTTATATATACTCGGAGCCCGGTTGCCTCGGTCACTCGCTGCCAGCAACTGCTGAACTGCTCCTCTCCCTCACTTACCTACTGCTCCAGGTCCGATCTCAGGTCGACCCCTGCAAGATCAACCGCCACCACTAATGGCCTCCTCCGCTGACAACCGCCGCTTCAAGATTTTCGCGGCCGCTGACGGCTTCGTCGAGCAGCACAAGGACGCCATCGTTGCGCACCTCCGCGCCCACTCCTCCGTCGCCGAAGTCGTCGACCTCGGCGTCGATAAGTACTACTCCGCCGCTGCAGCCGTCGCCCGCAACGTCATCTCCTCATCGTCCGACCCCGCCCTCGAGGTCCGCGGCGTCGTCCTCTGCGGCACCGGCGCTGGTGTCACCATATTCGCCAACAAGTACCCCGGCGTGTACGCCACTCACTGCAGCTCGGTCGCCGACGCCGTCAACACCCGCTCCATCAACGCGTGCAACGTCCTGGCCCTCTCCGGGATGGCCACCCCGCCCGAGACGGCCGCGCTCATCGCCGACGCCTGGCTCGCCACCCCGTTTCGTGCTCCCTGCCCCGCGTCCGGGGACGCTCCCTGGCCGGAGGAGGTGCAGCAATTCTTCGACGTTGCACCTCAAGAGATGGCCGCCATCCCCGAGGGACCAGCCCCTGCCCCTGACCCCAACTGCGCAATCTGCTGCCTCAGGAAGGGGGTGGAGTTTGAACCGGTAGATATGATGCCCGGCGGCGAGATGCGAGTTGTGCGGCAGAGCCCCACTTCGGCCTACGTCCGCTTCAAAGCTGGAAGTGTGGAGCCGGCTCACCGCCACACTTTCGGCCACGACTTGGTTGTGATCAAGGGCAAGAAGAAGGTGTGGAACTTAACCAAGAACGAGAAGTATGACCTGGTTGACGGGGACTTCCTGTTCACGCCTGCCGGAGACGTGCACCGTGTGAAGTACTTGGAAGACACAGAGTTCTTCATCCGGTGGGACGGGCACTGGGACATATTCCTCCAGGAAGACCTGGAAACTGCGTGCAATGCCATTGATGCCGACCTCGGTGTGGCTGACAGTGACAAGTGAGGAGGGTATGCTGATGTGCGTCCATGTGTTACCTTGAGGAGGGTTGTGAAGGTGTTATCTTGTCATTTCCTCCTTTTTGCCATGTTTATTTCTGCAATGTTCGTTTCTGGTATGTTGTTGGATTATTGGCCAGGCTTGTGGAACAAAATGGTGATAATAGTAGTAGTGCCACACCTTGGCTTTTCTCGTAGAATCTGAGTTTTACTGAATAAAATGCAGGTGCAAGATTTTCTTCAGACTTACGTTTCATGATCCCGACAATTATAACATTTTTTGCGAGGATACTATTATAACAGGTTATCAACTATGTTTCGCGTCAATAGTTTCAAATGTCAGTGTTAAGTGACATAAGATGATATTTTAGGCCATCGGGAGACATCGTTGGCTTAGTTTGCTTTCTGACTCAACAACCATGGACAGATTAGTGGTTCTGGTCTCCATCTAAAGATTGGTGGAAAGCAACATCTAAAATTGCAGCGACTTCCTTTGGATATTTGCCATATTGAATACGGGTGACTTAGTTCTCAGATATCATCATCGAATCTCAGTTGCAACCATGTTGCAACTCACCATTCGCGTGAATCACGAGGCAAATATGCTGGTCATATATATCGTCATAGATCTTAGATTTTCACCCTAGAGACAGTGCCAATTCACAAAACAATGTCTTTAATAAGATCATTGCTAGACACAACGAATTAAGGTCTGGTCTTAGATTTTAAAACTCAAAGATCACACTATGAAGTTCTCCTTTGATACTGCCACCACTTGCATACCGCTGCTATAAGTCCTGAATCACCAAAAAAAATCCCATCTTCGCAAATACCCGAACCATTATTACTAGTTCTGAGCTCTCGGCTTCCATGAGATTCTCCGCCCCTAACTTCACCATGGAACAAAACATCTCCCAAGATGGCAATATATAGCGGATTTTGGCGCCGCTCCATCCTGAAACAAAATGGTTAGAAAAAACATGGGTGCACACGACAAAATCCCATCCAATCAAGCAATTTCCAGGCATGATGCGCCAATAGAGTTCGCCGGCGAGCCTTCTAGAACCCGCCACTCCGGCTAGATCAAAGGAGACAAGCATCAAGCAGATCTTCGTCTTGGTGCAAGATGAATACTAGGAACACCACCATTATTCAGGGGAGCCAGCGGCCCCAACGACCACTCGTCGGCCGACCCCCTCCGGGAGAAGAGGAGGTAAGCGAAAGCACGAACCACGCACTCACGCCGCTAACTGGTCTTCGCCCCGAGCAAGATGCCAGCATGACGTTGCAATGAGGCCGACAACTTGCAACACGCCAGCTCCCCACACATCTTCGAACAACCGGCGGCCACAACGAAGATAGATCTAGGCGGGAGCCTAGACCTACAGCTGCCGCGGCGTCCCATGCCTAGACGTCTAAGGAAAACCCCCGCCGCCACAAAAGAGTGTTTCCCTATCACCATGAGGGCGAACTCCACCTCGCGCAGACGCCTCGTCCAAGATGTCGCCGCCGCCGCATGGGCGGGATCACCGCACCAGCCTCCGCGCACAGATGACCATCGGTGCCATCCCCAGCCTCCACCAGTGATCCACCGCTGTGATCCTTTGGCCCTGAGGCTCTGCCCGCGGTGTTTTATTCTTTCCTCAGTCATATTTGTATAAGTTATCATTTATTTGTTGTTCACCAGTTGTCAAATTTTCAGCTCTTTGTTATTCAGAGTGCACTTTACTCGTCACCAGTTGTCAAAATTCTGTTACTGCCTTAATAATGGATTCTCGTATAGGTCCTTGATTTGGCTCTACTGCTAAGCAACATCCAGTTGTAACATGGCAGCTTGTACTGCATTATGCATTCGGCACGTAAACTGCCATGTCAGGTTAATAGTCTGCTTATATTTTGTACTATAAATTATACACACATAAGAAACTTTCTCTGATGCTAACAATTTGGTTCCTAAGGCACATGCCATAGACAAGATGATCCATGCTTTACATCAGACTTCTCACACTTTTAGTAGCACCTACTGGCTACTGGCACTTACCATTTTTATATTATATGTACACTTTCCGGATATGGTTTTTCTGCTACCGAGCTCATGCTCCCGCTCCAATAAAAAAATTCTGAAAAAATAGCAAATAAATCAAGAAAATCTGAATTTTCCGTACAATGAACAACATGTGTTCTAATAGCATGCCAAAAAGCTCCTACAAAAGATATATGTTCTGATCTGCGTAAAAAGACAAATCTAAGTGTTGCAAACAACAAATCTAAATGCTCCAAGCAGCACCAAATTTTGTTATTTTTTGCATAGAGCACCAAACATGTAGTTTCTCACCACAAAGTTGCTTCCAGTTAGAACACATTATGTTCGTTGTAAAAAAACAGATTTTTTAAAATTTGTTTGCTGTATTTTGCAAAAAGAAATATTGAAACAGGAGCATATGAGCTCGGGTTTAAAAGTGCATTCTGATTCTTTGGGTCTTTCTTTCATAAAAGCATTTTTTCTATGTAAACCACCTATTGGTATTTCTTGATACAAAACTGAATTCAATTGTACTTGCTCCTCACATAACTTGGGCAGACTGTAGATCTCAGAAATTCTGTAAGGTTGATTAACATGTAACTGCACACTGATTGATCGCTTTTCCGTGCTCTAAAGCAATCATTGATACAAGTAAATCTAGATAGATTCTATGCTTTTTCAGATTTTTTGATAAAACAAATATATTAATATCACGATGATACCAATTACACCTAACCTCTACAACAACACAATACGTTAATAACATCACGAATGCACACAACCAAAAAAGAAGATGCTAAAAAAGGAGGAAAAGTCACATTACAATGTTGCAGTCCTCGCAACAGCATCACAACCTAAGTTCTCCAAAAGCAACGCTTCCAACAAAGAAACAACGCACAAGCACAAGTATCGTCATCGCCCAATCGTAGATCTTGGGTTTTCAACCCTCAAGATATTCCCGGCTCTTAAAAGTATGCCTTCTTAAACAAGGTCATAGCCAGGTACAATCAATTAACACCATACCTTAGATTTTCACCCTAAAAGATAAAACTTTAAACTTCAGATGCATTATTACCCCCACTTACGTACCATTGCTATGAATCTCGAAACTTTAAGCAAGTTCATCATCGACACAAAGGCCCGAATCACCATTGCTAGTACGCCAATCTCAACTTCCATGACATTCTCCGTCTCTCACTTCACCATAGAACCAAACATGTCTCATGAAGGCAACAGATAGCAAAACTTCGCATCACTCCCTCTTGAACCAAATGGTCGGAAAAATATGGGACGTATGACTGAATCCCACCCGATCCAGCAAACTTCAAGCATAACACACACGTGGATGTTCGCCGACGAAGCCTTTCACGACACCTCGGCCAAGATCAAGGAGGACATGCATCACGAAGATCTTCGTCTTGTCCCAAGAGGAACCCTAGGCCACCGCTTTTATTCAGGCCAAGCCCCCACGCAACCGGCAATTCCGGCCACCTGACCCACCGGAAAAGGCCGGCAGATCGAGGCAACCCTGTCCGCCACGCCTGCCAGTTGACAGGATCATCCAATTGAAAATGCCGGCCTGGTTCCAGGATGAGAAGGGAGGCATGATGTGTGCGGAAGGTGGAGTCAGACTAGAGTGCCTTGGCAAGACACTCTCTCTCGACAAGAAGATGTGGCTTTGCTTGTTCTTCCCAGGTGATCTACCGTCAGCGGAACAATATCGAAGCATGCATCTACAATCACAGATACCATCAACCGTTCCTCCAGTTGATCACATGTTAAGCGGCCACTTTGATCGCCTACAATCACAGTTCTCTGCTAGATAGCATCAACTGCTCCTCCACCTGATCATATTAAGCGACCACATTGATCTCCTCCAACTGATCACATGTTAAGCAACCACTTTGAACGCCTACAGTCACAGTTCTTTGGTAGATACTGTCAACCGCTCCTCCAACTGATCACATGTTAAGCGACCACTTTGATCTGTAAACTCATGACCTCCAACTCTTTCAGTGTTACAGGTGTCACCTGGCCATATGTTTGCACTCCATTCACTTGTCGGAGGGCATTGTTAGGAATAAATTAGCTTTAGATTTAGGCTAATCAAGCAGTTAGCAGATTCCTTGGAATATTCCCTATGGCAGTTAGCACATTAGTAATTTGTCCAATCGCTGTGCATTGTGAAAAGTTGCGTCCCTTCCGAACAGACGCATGTAAAGAAACCGACCTTGTAACCTGACTGTTGGCCTAATATAAATAGCCGCAGTCTCTATCAATAAAGTATTCCATTCGCTTCAATCTCTCTCGCTTCTCTCGTTTCTTCACACGTTATCATGCACACGCATCTGCCAAAGCAATAGGCTACAGTAGAAGAGACAGAGAAAGGTGAGTAGAAAATGGCTTTTCTGCCCGAACTCGCTTTTTGCTTCGTTCGGTTTGTGGCCAGGGAAAACCGCCGTGGCTATCCTCTCCGGACTTTCTCCCTCGCTGCCACTCGCCGCTGGAACTCCGGCCGTCGCCGGGAGTGGAACGGTGGCCTCCGCCGCCGCCACCACGGCAACCGCTGGGTGCCCCGTCGTCGCTTCGGCCCTGGCGGTGGCCTCCGCCGTCGCCTCCGCAGCAACCGCCTCCGCGGCAACCGCTGGGCGCCCCAGCAGCACAACCATCACGGCAACCGCTGGCTGCAGCGCCACCGCTACCATGGAGAACCGGGGCCAAGCACCACGGCTGCTGTACGCCGGGAACAAACCCCGGTGGTCGCTGCCGAACCGGCCGTCGTCGTCGCCGCGCCGGAGGTCACAGCGCCGGAGGTCGCCGCGGAAGATGTAGTTGACGCAGTGTACGAGAACGAGGCCTCCGCCTCCAATGTCACCGCGGACGCCGACGAACTTCTGCCTCCTCCGCCGGCATTCACTGTCCCGCCCATGGACTGGCTGCTGGGCGGGCCAAGCGCCGGGTGGCTTGCCGACGACCCCGAGCGCGACGATGATGAACTGGAGATTCCGTCGCCGATGCTGCACTACTTCAAGCGCCATGGGAACAGGCCGCGCCTCCCGTCCCCGACGCCCTCCGACGAGGTCGCGGAACACTTCGCGCCGCTGGGCTACGCCGACATGACGGAGTTCTTCGAGCCGCCGGCTGCGGCTCCCGTGGACGCGCTCCCGCCGGCGCTCACCACCAACCTCCAGACGGAGATGGAGGGGAACGAGGCCGTGGCAACCGCTCGTACCCGCGCGCTCGTCCCCGACCTCAACCTCCTAGCAGCAGAAGATATGGAGGAGGGGAACGAGGACGCGCCGCCAGCGCCATCCCTTGCCCTCCCCACTCCCTCGCCGGAGGCCAGGGTGCTTCTCCGCCGCTTCGCCTCGGTCATGGCGGCCCGCCCCGCAGGCATCCGTCGAGGGACTTGGTCCCCCGAGGCCCTCGGCCTCACCAACGGCGTCGCGGAGCTCCGCCTCAACGAGGCCGCCTCTCACCTCCCATCCTCCTCCGTGGAGAAACCAGGCCGCCGCTAAATCGCTGGCGCGGTGCTAACTAGGCAGAGAAATCGTGGGGACAGAGGAAGGAGACGACGGGATTATTTATCCTGTAGTCTGGGGGTCCCTGTGTCCAAATTGGTTGCACAGAAAACATTGCCTAGTTGGACCACCCGCTTCTGCTTCATCCATATCATTTCTAATGCGCCTTGTCTCCCGTCGACCTCTGTTCGTCCGCAATGATCTTGGGTCAGGGATGTACCGTCTTTCATTTGGTATCACCGTAGTAAAATTTCCCACAACTCTGTATCCGACCATCTCGCCGGTCCAGGTGTGCAGCACAGCCTCTTTCGCGTAATATGGAGAGACGAAAGAGATTGAGTCCAGCCCTAGTTGTCTGGTAGCTGCCAGCACATGGGAGCATGGAAGGTGAAGCAACCTCGGTTTGTTGCATGTGCACTCACACGATGGCCATTCTTCATTTCCAATTCTGACCTCATGTGTTCTCACCGCATTCACACAACCAAACTTGTCGGTTGGTAAGCGCACCTCAAACCTCCTTTCCTGATTACCGATGGCCAGAACAGTGTGTGACATACCCTTCTCCATCTTCACATCCATATATTCCATAATGGCCTTACAGTAAGGAGTGTTTGGATTTTCAAGCATATGGTTCAAAGCCAACTCCCGTCTCTCTTTGAAATAATTCATAGTGCCATATAAAATACCCTCCACAAGGGCTGTCAGCGGCAATGCCCTATTTCCCCTAAGCACGAAGTTGTATGACTCAGCCTAGGTTGGTAGTCATCACACCATACCTAGCTCCATGTGTGTCATGCAGCAAAGACCACCTTTCTAATGGCTCGTGCTCTATCCACTCTGCAAATTTTTTAATCCGTCGTCCAGGCCTCCTTCTAGTGTTGGGTGGGTCAAATCCAGGCAGGTCACATAGCCCAATAGGATCTGGCTCGGGGCCTACTGGAACCTGTGTACCCTGTGCCACAGCTGCTGCATGAGCTGCTACTAATGCAGCTCGGGCGGCTAACCTGTGCCGCACATGATCCTTAGTGAACTCATCCCGCTTGCCGCGGAGAAAAGTGTACTTGCATTCTTGATTCTGCTTGCACAACTTCTTGAACAGATTCATAAGACCCTTGCTCCTAAACTGCGAGAAGAAATTGGCCCCCAGGTGGCGCATGCACCACCTACTCGCATATCCTGCCATGGCGTCTCTTCATCGAGTCCGGCTTCTACCGGAGTCTTGATAGCCGCAAGTATACCTGCATGCCTGTCATGTAGCACGCACACATTTTCGCGATCTTTCACTATCGATTTTTTTAACCGCCTGAAGAACCATAACCAGCTAGCGGTGTTCTCGCTCTCAACAAATGCAAATGCGAGAGGCACACATCGATTGTTGCCATCCACTCCAATTGTCTGTCAGAATCCGTCCCTTGTACCTCCCGGTTAGAAAAGTTCCATCTACACACATCACCGGACGACAGTGCATGAAAGCCTCGATGCATATGCTGAATGCGAAAAACACCCTGTGCAGAACCCTGATATTAGGGAACTCTGGTATCACAAAGTCTTGTATGTCTACATGGGTGCCCGGATTCCGGTCCCTCAATGTGTGCAGGAGACGGACGACACCGTCATAAGCATCATAGAAGGTCCCGAATCTGTTCTCCAGTGCCGTCTGTTTAGCCCTCCATGCCTTGCCATATTCAATTACATACTTATATTGAAGGTGAACTCTTCTCTGGATGGCTTTAACCCCCATTGCTGTATTCTCTACAATCTCCTTGTAGAACAGAGCGAGCAATAAGAGTGGATGTAAGGTTTCGGTGATCCTTCAACATACTCTTAAGGACACATGTGTGCGGCACGAAGTCGCTCACCACCCATGTTGTGTCATACTTCGGACGAGTACCCATGCACCCTTGATGGACATCTAGCATCGCTGCAGACCACTCGTCAAGAATTTCGACTTGAAACGGTGGTTCGAATACCCTTTGCGTGTTCATTGCCCACCGAGTGATTGCTTCCTGCAGATGTCTCTTGTCGGCATATCTAGCACCAACCGAGATGGTGTTCATGCTCGTACTCCCGGGCAGAATCGTGCCGATCATCGACTATCATTGCCTCCGACAAATCATGGTTCCAAGAAGAGGGGATCGGATCTGCCTCTTCGTTATCATCTGAAGTATCGGATCCACCGGATTCATATGAGTCAACCTCATTGTCCACTCCATCCTCGTCTTCCTCGTCCATCATGTTCTGCATCTGTTCTTCTTCTTCGTCCACGCTTTCAAGCTCAACGGCATCGTCATGACCACCTGCTGCATGGCTACTCGCCCGGATTGGAAACTACCGCCGCCGACATCGGAACTTTGATCTGCTCCGGCCTCGGATGGAACGCACCCTCGCCTTCTTGGAAATTCACCACCTTCGCCTCGGGAAGCATTAAGGCGATGGGGTGAGTTCCCCTGCGCTCGCACGCTTCCAACCGGTGCACCCACCGAGAGGTCCGCTCAATCGGCTTCAACCGCCGGAAAATCCGGGTACTGGAGCTGCTCCACAAAGCATGCACACCAACGAGTGTATGCTTCGGGATTAAGCCCGAAATTCACGGTCAACCACTCCTTCAACCGACTAACTCGCCATGTTTTTGGGTTTGTCGGATGCAAATCCTCACACCTGAAACTCGCTCAGATCAGCTCCCATCGGAGTTGTTCGGACCGTGCCATGACCGAAGTAAACAACGAATTTTACTCTATCTGACATATCTGCTCACCTATACAAATTACAGACTCGTCAAAAAAATCTAGCACCTACACTCTAAAATAAATACTTTCTACCGGTACATATTTCAGTAACTAATCTGCGAAGCTAACGAACGCAACATGCATCATTACACGATCTAATATCAGGAATTAGGGTTTACCCTTGAAGCGTGCCAAACACCTCCGTCAGCAGCTCAGCTCGTCCACCAGCAGCAGCTCCTCCACCACCACCAACAGCTCCTCCACCACCACCACCAGCTCCTCCACCACCACCACCACCACCAGCTCCTCCACCACCACCACCACCAACAACACCTCCACCAAAATGCTTCAAAATCCAACCCATGTATAGATCAGATGATTCTACAGCTTTTGGTGGTCAAACTACAGCAAATGGCTGGACAAATTGCTCAGCAATGAGAGAAAACGCTGCTGGCCAAAGAGCAAACGAGAGAGAGAAAGCAGATGAACTGAGGCTGAAGGAGGAAGAAGAAGGGCAGAGCGCTCGGGCGAGGCAGCAGCGCGCGCGACGCATTTAATATCGCCTCGATTCGGGGTCGTCCTGCCCGACTCGGGCTCAGCGTGCCCGAAGTTACGGCCTCGGGATTCTCCGCCCCGACAGCATCTGCTCCTGTCCAGGGGACAGTCCGACACGGGCCTTCGGTGGCCGACACCCACGCTTCGGGGAGGAGCACCCCGAAATTGGCCTAACACGGCAGATTCGCCTCGTCTCGGGCTCCTCAAACCCGATTTTGTAAATTCGGGTTCCCCCACCCGGACGGTGTATTATTTCTGAAATTAGCTGAAAACGAATATTATTTCTGGAATTAATATTAAAAAGTGTATTATTTAAAAAAAATTCGCTAGTCTGTGTCTATCCTGTACCACACCTTTTGACCTCTGGTCCAAACGGTGCCGCTGCCGACAGTGCTGGGCTTTCCATGCCACCACGATCGTATTAAATAAATAGAATGCTTATTTAGCTATTGTACATGTTGTAGCAGATTAGTTCATATATGTACAGAATCTGCACATCTACCACTTTAGATGTATCGTGTACTGTAAAGCAATGTCTAGCATAGTTTGTACTCGTTTAGTTTGACAAGTTAGTTTGACAATGTATTGCATTGTAAATTAATATTCTAGACCATATGTCTAATTGAATATGACATGTTATTTGTATATTTGCCTCTAGCATATAATAACATGTTGTTTGGTACAACAATTTTATCCCGCGCTGTAAATTCATCCGCGTTCAAATTGTTCATCAAGAACAAATTTGTTGTTTACCAAAATAAATTTTACTATCAAGTAAAATTAATTAAAATGCATGATCATACATGCAGGAAAAATGGGTGACATCAGTAAAAAAGAATTCCAAGAACTACAACTTGATGGAAGTAACTATCTATCATGGGCCATGGATATGAAAATAAATTTAAATGGTCGTGGCCTTGGTCCCGTGATTATCACACCCCCCGAAAATGCTCCAGAAATACCCCAAGTGGCAAAGTATGCGGCATTACATTTCATAAGGCACCACCTCCATCCCGATTTAAAAAATGAATATTTGATGGAGGAGGATCCACTAGCTTTATGGAACTCCCTCAAGGAGAGATATGATCAACAAAGAGCGGTTATGTTGCCGGAAGCCGAGAGAGAATGGTCTCTCATAAGGTTCCGAGGACTTTAAGTCCGTTGCGGCATATAATTCTGCCGTGCATAAAGTTAACTCCAAACTGAGATTTTGCAACAAGCAAGTTTCAGATGAAGATTTAATCGAGAAAACCTTATGCACTTTCCATCCCTCGATGAGGATATTGCAACAGCAATATCGTCAACACAAATACACGAAGTATTCTGAGCTTATATACACATTACTTCAGGCCGAGAAGCATGATGAACTTCTCATGAAAAATCACAATGCTCGCCCAACGGGTGCCATGCCGATCCCTGAAGCACATGCTAATGCTCATTTTACTAATAAATTTGGAAACCGTAAGAGGAACTTCCGAAAATTCAAGGGAAAGTGGAAAAACAATGGTCAAAAGACCAATGGTCAATTTAAGGGGAAAGGTCATTTCAAGAAAAATGATCAAAATGACAACTCTCAAGTTTGTCAAAGGTGTGGATGTGCGAATCACCGTACAACCAAATGTCGTATTCCCAAGCACCTAGTGGATCTATACATGAAGTATGGAGGAAAAGGGAAGCAAGTTCATGGAAATAAGGCTGAAGCTCACTTCAATGCCATTGAAGACAACCCTCAAGCTAGTCCTTCTCAAAGCGCTGTTGAAGAATTCAAGCCAAAGGACAACATCATCCTCGATGAAGACATGCTTGCGGACTACACCCAAGATGTTTTTGGAGACCTCAATTGATCTCCTAAACAATTGATGTCACTTAGCTACTCAAATACTACGATTTGTTATATATTGTGTAACAATAAGTAGAATAAAATATTTGAGACTACATGTATTGTATTATGTGAATCAGACATAATATTGTAATGTATTTATATTTCGAATATGTAATATAAATACTATGTATGTAATTTGATGAATATATGAATAAAATAAATTTATTCTAAAATATTCTCTTTCTATTTTTAGAAATTTACGGGAAAAATCCGATGGAAGAAGAATTATGTTTAGTGGATAGTGCTACTACTAACACAATTTTAAGGGAAACAAAATACTTCCAAACTCTTACTAAGAGAAAGGAAGATGTTATGACTATAACCGGGAGTAACAAAGCAATAATTGGTTCAGGAAGAGCCACATTCACACTCCCTATGGGTACTACTATCGTAATTCAGAATGCACTCTTGTATCCTGAATCAACGCGTACCCTTATAAGTTTCAAAGATATCCGATCAAATGATTTCCATCTTAAAACTGTTAAGATGGATAAGAAAGAATATTTGCTTTTAACAAAAAGTGACGGATATGAGGAACAAACTCTTGAAAAATTCCCTTCATTTTCATCCGGATTATACTTTACATACATCAAACCCGTACCTTTTGTTGCGTACAAAATAATTTTTCAAAATCTTGATAAATTCAAGACTTGGCATGATCGCCTTGGTCATCCTGGAATAGGTATGATGAGAAAAATTATAAGCAATTCTATTGGTCATAATTTACCAATTAAAAGATTTCCCAAGTCATCAGATTTTGTATGCACCGCATGTGCTACCGGGAAATTAATTATTAGGCCATCCTACCTCAAAGTTAAAAATGAGTCACTTAATTTTCTTGAAAGAATTCAAGGAGATATATGTGGTCCAATACAACCTTTATCTGGACCATTTAGGTACTTTATGGTGCTCATTGATGCATCTACTAGATGGTCACATGTGTGTTTATTATCAACATGTAACCATGCCTTTGCCAAATTAATAGCTCAAATTATCAAATTAAGAGCAAATCATCCTGAACACAGGATTAAAACAATAAGAATGGACAATGCGGCTGAATTCAGTTCACACGCATTCAATGATTATTGTATGGCCTTAGGCATTCATCTAGAACATTCTGTACCTTACGTTCATACTCAAAATGGATTGGCTGAATCTTTAATCAAAAGAGTAAAATTAATTGCTAGACCATTATTGCAGAATTGTAATTTACCAACCTCTTGTTGGGGACATGCGGTTTTACACGCCGCAGATCTGATGCAAATCAGACCAACTGCATATCATGAAACTTCCCCATTTTAAATAGTACGAGGCAATCAGCCAAGTATTTCCCACCTGCGAAAATTCGTTGCGCTGTATACGTACCGATATCACCACCGCAGCGTACCTCCATGGGCCCCCATAGAAAAATTGGAATCTATGTGGGATATAAATCTCCGTCAATTATAAAATATTTAGAACCCCTAACAGGGGACCTGTTTACAGCCCGGTACGCTGATTCAATTTTTGATGAGGATCATTTCCCGGCATTAGGGGGAGAAACAAACCACAAAGAATGCCAGGAAATAGATTGGAATGTAACAGGCATCCAATCCTTAGATCCACGTACTAAAGAATCTGAATCTGAAGTTCAGAGAATAATAGATTTGCAACACTTTGCAAATAACTTGCCAGACGCATTTACTGATCACAAAGGTGTCACTAAATCATATATCCCTGCAGTCAATGCACCAGAACGAGTAGAGGTACCAAATAAAGCTACTCAACTCCCAATTGCAAATAAAAGGGGGAGAAATCTGGTCTCAAGGGAAAAGGCTTCTCCAAAGCCACCGCGGAAACAAAGAAAATCTATGACGGTAAATGCAAATCAACCTGAAGTTGATAGACACCAAGATGATGTTCAACATCAAGAACCTAGCATAAATGTGCACACAAATTCTATTGCTGGGACATCGAAACAACCAGACTCCGTTGTTATGGGAAATCACACGGTGCCTGAAGAAACTAATGAAATTTCCATAAACTATATCGATTCGGGAGAATCATATAATAGAAAGACTACAATTGTCGACACATATTTCTCCTCTAAAATTGCTAAAACCCTTCAACCGGATCCAGAGCCAAAATCTATGAAAGAGTGCCCGAAGCGCTCGGATTGGCCTAAATGGAAGGAGGCAATTGAGGCGGAATTGCGCTCGCTTAATAAAAGAGAGGTATTCTCTAAAGTAATACCTACTCCTCAAAAAGTCTTCCCTGTGGGAGCTAAATGGGTTTTCGTTCGAAAAAGGAACGAAAATAATGAGGTGGTGAGATATAAAGCGAGACTAGTAGCACAAGGGTTTACGCAGAGACCCGGTATCGACTACGACGATACATATTCTCCTGTAATGAGTGGAATTACGTTTCGATACTTAATATCATTGGCAGTACAAATAAATTTATCAATGCAGTTAATGGATGTAGTGACCGCATATCTATATGGGTCACTCGATGCGGATATTTATATGAAAGTCCCTGATGGACTTAAAATCCCTAATCCAAATATAAATCGCAACATGTATTATGTAAAATTACAAAAGTCACTCTATGGTTTAAAGCAGTCGGGTAAAATGTGGTATAACCGGCTTAGTGAGTTCCTTCTTCAGAAAGGATACTCAAATAATGATGATTGCCCATGCGTTTTCATTAAGAAATCCTCAAAAGGATTTTGCATCATCTCAGTCTATGTTGATGACCTCAACATCATTGGTAACGCGGCAGATATATCTGTAGCACGCAATCATTTAATGACGGAGTTTGAGATGAAGGATTTGGGAAAAACCAAATTCTGCTTAGGTTTACAACTTGAGCATCTTCCCTCAGGAATACTCGTTTATCAGCCCGCATATATTCAGAAAGTTTTGGAAAAATTCAATATGGATAAATCATATCCATCCAAAACACCCATGGTCGTTAGATCCCTTGATATGGAAAAGGATCCTTTTAGACCTAGGGATGATAACGAAGATGTATTGGGACCTGAGTTTCCATACCTTAGTGCGATAGGAGCACTAATGTACCTTGCTAATTGTACTAGGCCAGATATTGCCTTCGCAGTAAATTTACTGGCTAGACATAGTGCAGCTCCAACAAAACGCCATTGGGCTGGAGTGAAGAATATCTTCAGGTATTTACAAGGTACCAAAGATCTTGGTTTATTCTATAAGAAGAATCAAGATATGACTTTGACTGGCTATACTGATGCCGGCTATCTTTCTGATCCCCATAATGCTAGATCACAAACTGGATTTGTATTTTTATTCGGTGGAACTGCTATCTCATGGAAGTCAACTAAACAGACTCTAGTAGCAACTTCCACTAACCACTCTGAAATAATTGCATTATATGAAGCTTCACGTGAGTGTGTATGGCTTCGCAGAGTGATTAACCATATCCAGACCTCATGCGGCATAGGTTCATTAGAATCACCAACTATTATATATGAAGATAATGCTGCATGTGTTGCTCAAATGCATATGGGATATATTAAAAGTAATATCACAAAACATATTGCTCCAAAGCTGTTCTTTCCTCATGAATTACAGAAAAATGGAGAAATTGATATTTTGCAAACAAAATCATGTAACAATCTTGCAGATTTGTTCACTAAGTCTTTACCAGCAGCTGCATTTCAAAAATGCATTCATGGCATTGGTATGAGACGACTTAGAAATTTGCAAAGTTCAGGGGGAGAAATCTCTCAGGACCGAACTTACTATCTATCATCCGATAATAATATATTGTACTCTTTCCTTATGAGTTCTCCAACGGATTCCTCATATAGGTTTTAGTGATACAATTATTATACCAACGGTATATCGGATTCCTATATTCTCCTTTTATTTTTCCACAGGATTTTTGGAGGACATACTTGGATTGAAGAAAATCAAGTTCTTACAAGATTAAGGACTATCAGGACGTTCGCATGCAAGACGCTATGGATTTTGAAGACAGCGTTGTCCAAGGGGGAGTGTTAGGAATAAATTAGCTTTAGATTTAGGCTAATCAAGCAGTTAGCAGATTCCTTGGAATATTCCCTATGGCAGTTAGCACATTAGTAATTTGTCCAATCGCTGTGCATTGTGAAAAGTTGCGTCCCTTCCGAACAGACGCATGTAAAGAAACCGACCTTGTAACCTGACTGTTGGCCTACTATAAATAGCCGCAGTCTCTATCAATAAAGTATTCCATTCGTTTCAATCTCTCTCGCTTCTCTCGTTTCTTCACAGGCATAACTCAGAAGTTCTGCTACGAAGAGAGCAGAAACCACATATTAGGTAAAAAATACATTTAATGCGATTACCACTTGTCGGATTAATGGGCAATCACGCACTTCGAGAAGCAAGTTTGACTACTAATTTGGTCAATAAAATATAAGATATATATCACAAAAATTATATTATTGAAAATATTTTTCGAATACGAATCCAACGGTATAATTTTTGTGGCATATATCTCATATTTCGTTGATCAAATTAGTAGTCAAACTTGTTTCTCGAAATGCGTAATTGCCCATTAATCCGGTATGGAGGTAGTACCAACAAGGGAACTCCAGCACTCCATCGAAACGCAGGACAGGTTTTTCCTTCAGCATGTATCCACATTCACAAGCACAACCGTACGTGAAACCCATCGAGCCTACTAAACTATATATATGCCTAGCTACAGTAACTAAGTGATTCCGGCGAACATCGCTACCTGAGCACTCTATTTGCATCTCCCTACTGGCCCTTTTTATTCCTTCTTTTTACTGAAACTGGCTCGTTCCCTCCATACATATCGAGAATGGTATTCCTCACCACCTTCATCAGACCACCTTTTGTTCGCAACAATCTATAGATCCCGAGCCAGTAGAGTCTGCCATGCTTCACACCAACAGCTCCGTCATAAACCATTGTAAAATACATAAAGATGTTGAGCGTCCTGAGATCCGACAGATATTTGTGATTACATAAGACATAAGCAAAAGGGTTCACAAAGCTATCTAAGAAAAAAATTAATGGAGAAACAAAAATGCTTTGCTTTATGGGATATCAACCTTTGCTGAAGGCACAAAATTCCAGTAGTTCATACACAAAAACACTAAAATTTCAGTAGCTATAGTAGTTCTGTACAGTGGATTCAGCAAAAGACCTGTTCATTGGACACAAGCAACAATTGGTGCTCTACAGGGTGCTCCAAATGCATGTCCACCCAACAGATACTAAGTTTCTACGCATGAATTTGACGCCCATGCCCCCTCAATCTATGCTGAGAAGTTAAGAATGTACTATTACCAGGAACTGAAATCAGTAATAAACATTTGAAAGGGTAATGATGAATGCCCTCTCAGATGAGGCCTCTGTAAGTTGTACATTTGTAAACTCTTGAAAATTCACCCGACAATCCAGGACTAGGGGGCACGTTTTTTTCGTGTATATGTAAAAAAATGGTGAAAACATATGATATGTCTTGCGCAAAAAACAGAAGAGATTAAGTTAATGATTTCTCATGCAACCATAATATGTGTGCAGATTTCTGAAGGCCCTCATATGAAACAGCCACCATATTTCACTTCGGCGGTCAGCTATCAGTTAGTATTGTCACTAACTTAACTTTCTTTACTTCTACAAAAGAGGCGGTTGGCAGTGACAGTCCGCCTGCCTCTTTCTTCTATTGGCAGTGACAGTCAAGCAATTTAAGGGGCAATATCGCCGCAGGGAGGCTAGTGTGGTATCCTAGCCTAGGGCTTAATAGGGTTGAAAGAATACTCATATCAACAAGTTGTAACTTCTTTTCAGGAAGTTCATCTCCAAAGAACTCCAAGGTTAACTGTGCTTGGCCCGGAGCAATTTGAGGATGGGTGATTCACCGGCAAGTCCTTCCCGGGTGCGAACAAGTGAGGACAACGTGCGCAGAAAAGACTAGAGAACTTCCAGGGGTAACAAGCCTGGCTGGTGGGTGGCCGGGGTGTTTCCACACCCTGAATTCAGTCCGTTCCACACCGCGTCCCGACCAATTTGAGGATGGGTGAAACGGCCACCTGCGCAGAAAAGATTAGAGAGCTGTGTGTGTGGGGGTGACCAAGGTGTTTCCACACCCCCAATTCAGTCTGTTCCACACCCCATCCCGACTGCACGATCTTCTCATCCAGCAGGGACCGGTGTTTCCTCACACCGGGGGTTCTCCCCCGTCATCGCCGCTGGTTCACTGGCAGCCTCCGCCCAGATCCCCACCCTCCACCTCAAAAGCCCCTCAAGCTTACGGGCACCGCCACGTTAGACCCCATGTCGCCCTACTCGCTGATGTTTCATTCTCTCCTCCAGGCGGCTCACCAGCGGAGCAAGGGCAGCTGAACTATCCTCTTGGCGCCTAGGGCGGTAGAGCATTAGTTATTCGAGCGCCTCGCATGGGCCGAGCAAGGGATCGCGAGGCAACCACCTTCGTGGTGCCTTTTCTTGCTAAGTCACAAGGGTACTTTAGTATATGATGTTAGCATGCTGGTGGACACATCAAAGAAGGTAATATGGCCTCTTATATTGAAGTTCCCTTGAGAAGGAAATGACGAAGAGCAATACTAAATCTACAAGAATTTACTATATCGGGAAGAATCCAGGTTACCGACGTGCCCAGCTTTAACCATGGTTGGTTCTGTCCTTTTGTGAAGCCGAGTAGATTGACAATTATGCATGCTTATGGTCAATTTCTGCTGCAGTGTGAGCATATGTGATTTGTATACATCGAGTTAGAATTTATATTTTTTAGTTGATCACACTATACGCACCAATTTTGTATTACCAAATAATGATTGTACATGCATCTTCCATTATTTGTTGCTTCACAACAAACATTTAGCATTGGTTTACATAAACATGTACATGTGTTTAGAATTTTGGTCCTATAGAGTTGGTATCTAACTTGTGTATTATTGCAGTAGTGCTGTTGCACAATGAGATAACATGCAACACAAAGTATTGATTGGTGAATATCTCAAAACAACTCATTTGTTCTTCGGATTTCTGTGTCAATCTATTGTTGGTCCGAGAAGGCTCAGTTAAGGGACTTGCAACATTTGATTCATAAATCAGGGAAATTTTGATGATTAATTTCTGCAAGTAATAAATTACAAATAAAGAAAATGTGAGGGTTGGAAAATAATAATTATTACTAGTCTAGATAACTTTGTACATGTTATAAGAAGAAATAAATTAATGAAGTCCATAGCAACAATCTAAATACACCACTTACAAATATATATGTCTCGGTAGAAAATATCTTAAGTTTGCAATCATTACACTATTATTCAGATTGGCCTGAAGAAATTAGCATGAAATTTTAGCAAATAAAAAAAGTTCTGTACAGCTTGTTTCTATTTCAATGGCATTGATTAACTATATTTGCATAGCAGGAAAAATATGCTAACAATGCATCAATTGGAACTTTTTGTTCAGAATACACATGAATTGGAACTTGTAACTAATATATCACGCATCAAATATGAAGCATCAAAGTATGGATATCTCTCTCTAGATAATCAAATTCTTATGCTGCAACACTTACCAGATCAATTCAACGAGAAAACGGTAGAGGCCCTATCAATAGCAAAGAAAAACATATAAACATAAATTAGTAAAGCATCTAACTGCCAAAACTTCCTAGAGAAAGGAGTATGTCGAACATGTTGACACATATTTAGGCGGAACATGTCATACCTGAAAAGCACTATTATCCTTGAAAGACAAAACAAGTAGGAGCACTGCAGCAAAAGAATGGGAAACAAATCATATCAAAATAGGTGCAAAACTACCACAAAAAGCTAAGTGTGAATAAACAAATACATAATCAGACCATGTAACTTGTCCATGTGCATTCTAATGTATTACTGGAGCAAAATAGCAACTCATGAAAAGAAAAGAATAAGTACGGTAAACTGAAGTCTTTTGAACTCACTTAGCTGTATCCTTGCACATATGCTAAATGACCTCCCATCTCTTTGCAAGTGGGCTGATAAAACACTTAACTTGTAGAAAATATATCCAAGAACAATGTCCATGAACAGAGTAGGTGTTGTTTTGCAGAGTTGGTACAACCCACCAACAACTAACAAAACGCCTGCATGGACCACAAGATATTGAGTATCTAATGAGCCATATATTTCAGCTTACCCGCTGAATGTTGCATTATCAGTTTATAGATAGGAAAGAAAGTGTACAACTTAAGATGTGGAATTGTATTCTAAGTTAAAAGATACAAGTGCATAAAAAATAATATCATGATATTCAGTGTTAGTAAATAGGCTAAATAGATATACAGTTATCTTGATTGGACATTTTCCCTTTACCTGAGAGGGTGCCGGCGTGGAAGCTGCGGCAGCGGAAGAAATTGCCAGCGGCCACGATCTCACGCAGCGTGACAAGGACGGGTTCGAGGGGGGCAGTGACGAGGGCATGCCATATAGCAACCAGTTCTTTTCTGCCCTGACCAGCTGGAATACAATCGGCAAGAGGGAAAAACTCGCCGTCTTCTTCGAGCAGCGCCTCCATCCACCAACGGCCAGGCGGCATGGGTTCCGAGTCTGAGTCCAAGTTGTGGGGGTACCTCCAGACAGTAGGGGCGACGCAAGACAGCCTCGAGCAGATCCCATTGTTACGTTTGTTGCATCCAAGGAAACTGGCGCTGCGCGACCAGAAGGGTCGCCTGGCGGCGGAGGCGGAACAGCGCCAGAGAGAAGATGACATGGTGGCTGAATTGATTGCCATGGTTGCGCTTTGGTCTGGAGATACTTTAGGATTTTGAGGATTCGATCTCGTCAGCGGAGGCTGGGCGGCGGAGGGAGGGCAAAGGCGATGAGGGGGCGGCGGAGGCGGCGTGTGGGCGGGGAAATAGGGCAAAGAAGCAGAGTGCCCGGAAGAGGACGGGATTTTCTTTTTCTTTTTTGACCTGATGAAACACCACGATTCCATTAAAACGGCACAGCGGACTCGCTAGAGCAGCAAGCTCGTGCGCTACTTTTTTTTTTCGCATAACAGCATCTCCAGTTGGTCCCCAAACCGTCCCCAAACTGCTCCGGATGGAGCTTTGGGAACGTGTTTTATTCGTATCGCGTTTGGGGACGTCGCTCCCCAGTCACGCCCTTCAAACAAAATTTCGTAAATTTTAAACTTATACGAGATTCGATTAAATTCATCCAAACTAGACATATATTACATAGATTCGAACGAGATTAGACTAAATTTAAACTAAACCTAATCTAGAAGAACTTGCGGCGGCCGGAGGCATCATAGTTCTAGTGGAAGTTGTACATGTCGTCGGTGATGACCTCCTGTTTGACGCGCTCGTCGGGCTCGTCGATGGGCTCGTCCTTCACCAGGCCGCTTGGTCCTGCCTCGCCGTCGTCGGTGAGGTCCACGAGCGGCTTGTCGGAGTCACGGATGGACATGGCGATCGCCGTCTCGACGTCGCCCCTCCAGGCGTCCTTGTCGTTGAGCGACGCTAAGTACGTCGCTCGCAGCCCTGGGCAGTCCTCGGGGTCGTCGCTACTGGCGATGAGGCGCTGCTGCCGCTCGTACTCCGCCAGCAACGCCGCCTGCGACGCTTCCTCTGGCTCCTCCTTCACCTCCGGCTTCGGGGATGAGGAGGGCATCGCCGCACCTCTCTTGTTGCCGCCGGCTGCCGCTGCCGCCGCGCCTCGGATAGACGGGTATCGTCGGCTCCTCCTTCACCATGCGATTGGGGACGGTGTAGGGCGCCGAGGGGTACGACGAGGACGACGCGATCGGGTCGGTCCTGAGGAAGAAGAGTTCGAGGAGGACGAGTACGTCCTCCTCGGCTGCCATTGCACTGCGGGAGACGGTGGCGGTGAGGACGGCGCCTCCAACCTTGGAGCGCCGTTGCGGATGCCGTGGATGACGCTCTCGAGGGTGCACCCCGGAATGCCCCAGAACAGGGCACGCCCGTCCCTGTTCCAGCTGTTCGGCCCGCCGATGAGCCCGGTGGTGCTGCGCATCTCCATGTCGTACTTGGCTTTGAAGTACGTGCCCCACCAGTCGTCGTTGTTCTTGGCCGCCCAGGTCGGATCGGCCAAGTCATCGGTGTCGTGTTCAGCCCGTCGGGCCCTGATGGCGTCCTCCAGCGCTCCGTCCCTGGCGACGGCACGCCAATGCCGTTCACGACCATCTTCCAGCCACCGCTGCTTGGCAGGCGCATGTCCGACGGGACGGGATATCCCGCGTGGTACAGCGCCCACGCCTCCTTCACGGTGAGGCTGCCGCGGCCGAAGCCGTTCGCGGCGGCGATCTTGCGGTAGGACGACAACGACATTGCTGGAAAGGGCGAGAAGATCTGGGGGCGGCGAGGAGATTTGGGAGCGGCGAGAGATTGGGACGAACCGCATGGCCTCTTGATGTACAGCGGCGGCAGCGGGTGGTTGCACGTAATAACGCCGGCGCGAACAGCCACTCGGCCATACACGACAAGACGCGTCCATGTGTCGCCTGGAAAAACAGGGACACCATTAACGTCGCTTGATCAAAGGTAGGCGACTGGGTTTTAGGCTTCCTAGCCACTGACGCGTCGGTCCCGTGTCGCTTCGCCTCGCTTTTCGTTGTGTTCGGCGTGCCCGGAGCATCCCCTCTGGGGCGGGGACGGGCTCGGGGGTCCGATACAGTATCGGGCCGTGCCGGACAAAAATAGGCTTTGGGGGACGCGGCTGTGAACATTTTTTTATCCGGCGCGTCCCAAATCACTTTGGGGAACGGTTTTGGGGACGCGACTAGAAATGCTCTAAACATACCTCTTTATTTATTCATAATAAAAGTTGCATCATTGACTAGAAAAGGCACAATAAAAACTGGGGGCTCATCTAACCATACTTGTTGATCACATCGACGAGTTAGCCTAGCTAATTCATGAAGCTCGTGCGCTACTTTATTACATGTACGGGTGCAAACACCACCTCCGATGAAATAAAATTTAAAGAGAGTGAGAACCAACCTCAGGTTGGGTGGTTAGGAGGGTGGTTATACCTCAGCCCACCAAAGTTCAAACCCCAGGTTTGACATCTGTGTGTCTCATAAAAGGCGAAATATTCTTTCAGTGGGAGGCGACGTTCCCGTCGATAACGAGACGCCTGTGGTGACTTCGTCAATTTCAAGATCCAATCCGCCGGCTCGGTCTTCTGGAGGTGCTCATAGGGGTAGGATGTGCGTGTGTGCGTTCATAGGGGTGAGTGTATGCGCGTGTATGTAAGCGCCTGCGTTTGTACTGTATTTCTCAAAAAAAAAGAAATTTAAAGAGAGAAAAGACCGCAGATCACGGTAAATGACACCCTCCGGAGCCCAGTTGTAGTCCTTGCTTATCGGCGCTTTAGTTAGATTCAGACTGATTCTCGGAAATTCAATTCGGCTCCCGGGTGCACATGCTCCCTCTACCAACAAAACATATTTCGAAGTGTGGAAATTTTTTGAAAAAAAATTATACATGTACATCTCCATAATATATGTGTATGCGTCAAGTTTCACGAAAAAATAATATTTTTTGTGACCTATGTAAAAAAGAGAAAACTTATCCTGTAAAAAACATTGTTTTAAGCACTGAATTTTGTCTTTTTTACACACGTCACGTGATAATTTCATTTTTTATGAAACGACTTTGTGAACGCGTAGCATATGAATATGTACGTGAGAATTTTTGTTTCAATTTTTTTTAAAATTTAAAATATATGTAAGATGCATTTTAAAATATAGGGAGCATATGCTCCCATGTTTCAAAACACCACTCCCATTCTCATACCCAATTAAGCTGTAGCAGTCATTGCTTCACAACAAGCCCCGGCTTCCACTTGGACTGCACTTGAAGCATGTTGGATCAGCCCCGCACCAGATCCTCGAACCTCATCTTGGGCATCTCTCACGACAAAGCTCCAGCCGCCACTACCTGTTTCAGCTATGAAAGCACCATCACAATTAATCCTCAGAACATCCCCTCTCGGGTCTCGACTTCTGCCATCTGGTTTGGACCACCTGCTTATGTTCCCCCTTTTCCTGGTTTACACACTGCATAGACTCGTTTGTCCAGTATTTGATTTGTCCAACCAATTCCGATAATGCCATCCTATTCCCTTCAGCATTCACTTTATTTCTTCTAAACCAGCTACGCCAGAGGAGAAAGCAGGAAAGAATCTTCTGCTCATGATTTAGCTTCAGTATTTCTTGTATCACATCCCCTGCATTCTCCAGTGCGCACAAGCGATCACGGACTTCACCAAGATTCAGCGCATTCCACTCTTCTTTGGCTTCTTTACATTTCAGAAAAAGATGAGCCCCGTCTTCATCCAGTCTCTTACAGCAGACACACGATGTGTCACATTCAATTCCTCTTCTTTTAATATTCATTCGTAGAGGAAGTCTATTATGTGCTAATCTCCACATAAATTGTTTAACTTTAGGCAGACAAGGCAGATCCCAAAGTTCCTTCCAAAACTTGTCCTCCTTTGTGTCCCCCGAGTTTGTATTCATCTCGGCATCTCTTTGCTCTACATAAAGTTTATAGGCCGATTTCACTAAGAAGATACCTTTGTTGTCGAAAACCCATGCAGGGTAATCTTCGAAATCAGCTCTCAAGGGGGTAGCGAGAATAATTGTTGCATCCATCTCACAAAAAGTGTCCCGAACAATTCTCTCATCCCATTGGCCCGTCGCTGGGTCAATCAGTTCATCAACTCTTGTGAGAAGACATTGACGTCTCGGAGTAACAGGAACACGACTCCCTTCCCTATTCATCCAAGGATCTGTCCAAATTTTAACCTTTGTTCCATCTCCAATACGCCAAATGAGTGGCAAAGCCCAATTTCCTCATTATTCTTTCTACAAACTCCCATTCTACCGTATCATATGCCTTGCTTATATCAAGCTTCACAGCTGCATAACCCTCCTTTCCCTGTGTCTTTGTCTTCATGTAGTGGGTGCATTCATAGGCGAGGAGAATATTATCCGTGTTTAACATTTCTGGAACAAAAGCACTTTGATTTGGGGATATAATCTCATCAAGAATCAGCTTCAATCTATTAGCAAGAACCTTCGAGATCAACTTGTACAACACATTACAAAGGCTTATATGTCTCAGATCCTTCATATTATCTGGGCTATTTGTTTTAGGGATTTTTTCTTTAAAGTAAAATCCATTCACAGTCGGCCTTATTCGTGACGGTCAATGGACTTACAAAAGTCTAAAAAACTAAATTTAAACATCATTTTGGTCAACAACATATACATTTTTTGTTATAAAAGTTATACTATTGGAACCTTTTTTTAATACAAATCTAACTACATAACTTTTGTGTACATATAATTTATATTTTGTTGATTAAATTATTGATCAAAGTTTATATTAAACTGCGTGCACGTCTGTTAAAATGTACCGGGGGAAGTACTCCATTATAATAATATATGTCATCATTTTGTTGGTTAAAAAATCCATAACATTTATTACAAATTAGACGGAGTGTCTGGAATACGATTTGGATGGTCACTACTCACAGTATATGTCAGTTTAGTGGCACCAGAATTACCACGGTTCACCTGTAGCTGGACCCTCATGGCGGCCCATCTACAAGGACAAAGAATCAACCTCTCCACGAGACATGGGGTCTCCGCAAGGATGGAGCACCTCGTGAGGCACCCTGAAAGAGCTCTATCTCTTAGGTTTTATGGGTTTGATCACAACACATTATCATATGTGCTCAAGTGTGTAGAATCAATTTTAGCACTATGGATAATGATCCACCTTTTTGCTCTCATCATACCATTGGGGTCCCTTGATGTTTCTGCGCCATCTCTCAATGCTTATAATTCCCCATTTGCACACAAACATTCCATGGTTTGGCAACGTAAGATGTTCGAGTTTGTGTTGAACCGCTTGGTTAAGTTCGTGAATACATGTGTCTGCTTTAACCTTGGATTCAAAGAGGCACAGATGAAGAAGGTAGCTGATGATGTCTTTGCATTTACTGGCATACAAGTAAGCACTCTCCAGGTCCACAACCACATCAGAAAGTGGAGGACCAAATGAAGCGGCATAAGTAAGATCAAATCGATCACACTCTCAAGTGGAGCAAAGATGGTTGCTGCTTCGATCTTGATGATGAAGAGAGGCTAGAAGAGTACATGAAGGTAATAAGCTTCATTGAGTTCCTTCATTAATCTTACAGTATGTCATTGGCATCCGCCCTAACACTTGTTCCTTCTGGATTGCAGTGCTACCAGAGGTATCGTGAGTACGTCAACACCCAATCACGAACTATGAACTATGCTGAAATGAAGACAATTTTCATGCCAAGGTTTGTTTGGAAGGCACAGCTGTACCAACATAACTTGTTAGTCAGGTGAAAGAACATCTCTCATAATTATGTTTTGTGTGTTTGGTGACAACATATGTGATGATCTAATGTGGCCTAGTATGCAAAAAAGATCTACTTTTTAGCTTGGAGAAAGAAGTATTCAAAGGGAAGAATGTGTGGATGAAAAGGAAGAAGAAGGAAGGGGCTCAGGAATTTCCAGGCCAGAATTCCGGCCCCCAAATTTTGGCTAAGGACCTAGCGTCCATACACCCTGGACACCCCCCCCCCGAAAATTTGACCGGACAATTTTGTCGAAGGGGCAGAAATTTCGGGGGAGGGAGGGGACATTCCGGCCCCAACTTGCACCGGAATTTCCGGCGCCAATGTTCAGTAACGGCTACAATTGGTGGGGGTATAAATACCCCCTTCTTCCTCCAGTTCAAGTTTCTCATCTTTCCCCAAGTTCATCCACCATTAGAGCCACCTCAAGAAACACAAGAATCACAAGATATTCTCCTCCAACCATCCAAAGTTCTTGATCTTTGGAGAATCGAAGGAGAAGACCCCGATCTACATCTTCATCGAAGCGATTTACATTTCCCCCTCATTTGATTGAGGGACCCTTTGCTAGTGTTTCTTTTTGAAAACCCTAGTTGCTTGTGGTTGATTTGTTCTTGTTATTATTGTTGTATTGTTACATATATTGGGAGCCTCGAATTCGGTTGTGGATGTTTCCCCCAAGAACCTTGTAAAGGCCCGATTTCCGCCTCGAGGAAATCCCTTAGTGGAAGTGGGCTAGGCCTTTGTGGCGCTGCTCACAGGAGACCTGAGTGAGGCCTTTGTGGCGTTTGTCTGGCCTTCGTGGCGACCACACTCCTCCAAACGTAGACGTACTTCCCCTTGTTGACGCGTAAAGCACACGCCCGTTGGGAACCCCAAGTGGAAGGTGTGATGCGTACAACAGCAAGTTTCCCTCAGTAAGAAACCAAGGTTTATCGAACCAGTAGGAGTCAAGGGCCACGTGAAGGTTGTTGGTGACGGAGTGTAGTGCGGCGCAACACCGGGGATTCCGGCGCCAACGTGGAACCTGCACAACACAATCAAAATACTTTGCCCCAACTTAACAGTGAGGTTGTCAATCTCACCGGCTTGCTGTAAACAAAGGATTAAACGTATGGTGTGAAAAATGATGTTTGTTTGCGAAGAGCGGTAGAGAACAATGATTGCAGTAGATTGTATTCAGATGTAAAAGAATGGACTGGGGTCCACAGTTCACTAGTGGTGTCTCTCCAATAAGAAATAGCATGTTGGGTGAACAAATTACAGTTGGGCAATTGACAAATAGAGAGGGCATAACAATGCACATACATATCATGATGAGTAATATGAGATTTACTTAGGGCATTACGACAAAGTACATAGACCGCTATCCAGCATGCATCTATGCCTAAAAAGTCCACCTTCGGGTTAGCATCCGCACCCCTTCCAGTATTAAGTTGCAAACATCAGACAATTGCATTAAGTATGGTGCGTAATGTAATCAACACAAATATCCTTAGACAAAACATTGATGTTTTATCCCTCGTGGCAACAGCATATCCACAACATTAGAACTTTCTGTCACTGTCCCAGATTCAATGGAGGCATGAACTCACTATCTAGCATAAATATTCCCTCTTGGAGTTACAAGTATCAACTTGGCCAGAGCCTCTACTAGCAACGGAGAGCATGCAAGATCATAAACAACACATATATGATAGATTGATAATCAACTTGACATAGTATTCCATATTCATCGGATCCCAACAAACACAACATGTAGCATTACAAATAGATGATCTTGATCATGATAGGCAGCTCACAAGATCTAACATGATAGCATAGTGAGAAGAAGACAACCATCTAGCTACTGCTATGGACCCATAGTCCAAGGATGAACTACTCACACATCAGTCCGGAGGCGATCATGGTGATGTAGAGTCCTCCGGGAGATGATTCTCCTCTCCGGCAGGGTGCCGGAGGCGATCTCCTGAATCCCCCGAGATGGGATTGGCGGCGGCGGCGTCTCCGGAACTTTTTCCGTATCGTGGCTCTCGGTAATAGGGTTTTCGCGACGGAGAGTTTAAGTAGGCGGAAGGGCAGAGTCGGAGAGTTGACGAGGGGCCCACACCACAGGCCGGCACGGGCCCCTCCCTGGCCGCGCCGCCCTGTGGTTTGGCCGCCTCGTGGCCCCACTTCGTATGCTCTTCGGTCTTCTGGAAGGTCCGTGGAAAAATAAGACCCTGGGCATTGGTTTCGTCCAATTCCGAGAATATTTCCTTTGTAGGATTTACGAAACCAAAAACAGCACAAAACGAGAACCGGCTCTTCGGCATCTCGTTAATAGGTTAGTGCCGGAAAATGCATATAAATGATATAAAGTGTGTATAAAACATGTGAGTATTGTCATAAAACTAGCATGGAACATAAGAAATTATAGATACGTTTGAGACGTATCAAGCATCCCCAAGCTTAGTTCCTACTCGCCCTCGAGTAGGTAAACGATACCAAGGATAATTTCTGAAGTGACTGATACGTCTCCGACGTATCGATAATTTCTTATGTTCCATGCCACATTATTGATGTTATCTACATGTTTTATGCACACTTTATGTCATATTCGTGCATTTTCTGGAACTAACCTATTAACAAGATGCCGAAGTGCCAGTTCCTGTTTTCTGCTGTTTTTGGTTTCAAAAATCCTAGTAAAGAAATATTCTTGGAATCGGACAAAATCAACGCCCAGGTTCCTATTTTGCCCGGAAGCATCCAGAACACACGAGAAGGACCAGAGGGGGGGGCACTGGGCCCCCAGACCATAGGCCGGCGCGGCCCAGACCCTGGCCGCGCCGCCCTATAGTGTCGGCACCCCTTCGACCTTCTGACGCCGCCTCTTCGCCTATTTAAGCCTCCTCGACCTAAAACCTCGATACGGAAAAGCCACGGTACGAGAAACCATCCAGAGCCGCCGCCATCGCGAAGCCAAGATCTGGGGGACAGGAGTCTCTGTTCCGGCACGCCGCCGGGACGGGGAAGTGCCCCCGGAAGGCTCCTCCATCGACACCACCGCCATCTCCATCAACGCTGCTTGTCTCCCATGAGGAGGGAGTAGTTCTTCATCGAGGCTCGGGGCTGTACCGGTAGCTATGTGGTTCATCTCTCTCCTATGTACTTCAATACAATAATCTCATGAGCTGCCTTACATGATTGAGATTCATATGATGATGCTTGTAATCTAGATGTCGTTATGCTAGTCAAGTGAATTTTACTTATGTGATCTCCGGAGACTCCTTGTCCCACGTGTGTAAAGGTGACGAGTGTGTGCACCGTGTGGGTCTCTTAGGCTATATTTCACGAATACTTATTCACTCGTTATGAATGGCATAGTGAAGTGCTTATTTATATCTCTTTATGATTGCAATGTATTTTGTATCACAATTTATCTATGTGCTACTCTAGTAATGTTATTAAAGTAGTTTTATTCCTCCCGCACGGTGTAATGGTGACAGGTGTGTGCATCCGTGTTAGTACTTGGTTTATGCTATGATTATGATCTCTTGTAGATTATGAAGTTAACTATTGCTATGATAGTATTGATGTGTATTATTCCTCCTACATAGCATGAAGGTGACAGTGTGCATGCTATGCTAGTACTTGGTTTAGTCGAATTAATCTTTCATGCACTCTAAGGTTATTTAAATATGAACATTGAATTGTGGAGCTTGTTAACTCCGGCATTGAGGGTTCGTGTAATCCTACGCAATGTGTTCATCATCCAACAAGAGTGTAGAGTATGCATTTATCTATTCTGTTATGTGATCAATGTTGAGAGTGTCCACTAGTGAAAGTCTAATCCCTAGGCCTTGTTCCTAAATACTGCTATCGCTGCTTGTTTACTGTTTTTCTGCGTTACTACTGCTGCAATACTATCACCATCAACTACACACCAGCAAGCTATTTTCTGGCACCGTTGCTACTGCTCATATATATTCATACCACCTGTATTTCACTATCTCTTCGCCGAACTAGTGCACCTATTAGGTGTGTTGGGGACACAAGAGACTTCTTGCTTTGTGGTTGCGGGGTTGCATGAGAGGGATATCTTTGACCTCTTCCTCCCTGAGTTCGATAAACCTTGGGTGATCCACTTAAGGGAAAACTTGCTGCTGTTCTACAACCCTCTGCTCTTGGAGGCCCAACACTGTCTACAGGAAAAGGAGGGGGCGTAGACATCAAGCTATTTTCTGGCGTCGTTGCCGGGGAGGAAAGGTAAAAGGTACTCACACTCCGGATCTCGGCTACTAAGCTATTTTCCGGCGCCGTAAGTACTCAAAGCTATTTCCTTTAGATCCTGCAATTGCATCTTTTTGTTTCTTGTTTACACTAGTTTGGCATAATGGACAAGAATGAGCTTCTTATGCTATTTCCTGATTTAAAACATGGATTGTTTGATGCGAAAATTAAAAAACCTATGGAATCTTATTTGCATGCCTGGTAGTAATATTAGTATGAACGCTTTGAACACCATTGTTGATAATGATATAGAAAGTTCTAAGCTTGGGGAAGCTGGTTTTCATGATCTTTTTAGTCCCCCAAGCATTGAGGAGAAAATTTTCTTTGATGATACTTTGCCTCCTATTTATGATGATTATAATGATAGTGGTCTTTTGGTGCCACCTACTATGGAGGAGTAAATTTGATTGTGATTACAATATGCCTCCTATACTTGATGATGAGAATAATAATGATAGCTACTTTGTTGAATTTGCTCCCACTACAACTAATAAAATTGACTATGCTTATGTTGGGAGTAGTAATAATTTTATGCATGAGACTCATGATAAGAATGCTTTATGTGATAGTTATATTGTTGAGTTTGCTCATGATGCTACTGAAAGTTATTATGAGAGAGGAAAATATGGTTGTAGAAATTTTCATGTTACTAAAACACCTCTCTATATGCTGAAATTTTTGAAGCTACACTTGTTTTATCTTCCTATGCTTGTTGCATTATGCTTCATGAACTTGTTTATTTACAAGATTCCTCTGCATAGGAAGCATGTTAGACTTAAAGTTGTTTTGAATTTGCCTCTTGATGCTCTCTTTTGCCTCAAATACTATTTCTTATGAGTGCATCATTAAAACTGCTGAGCCCATCTTAATGGCTATAAAGAAAGAACTTCTTGGGAGATAACCCATGTGTTATTTTGCTACAGTACTTTGTCTTATATTTGTGTCTTGGAAGTTGTTTACTACTGTAGCAACCTCTCCTTCTCTTAGTTTTGTGTTTTGTTGTGCCAAGTGAAGCCTCTAATCGAAGGTTGATACTAGATTTGGATTTCTGCGCGGAAACAGATTTCTATCTGTCACGAATCTGGGCTGTTTTCTCTGTAGAAAAATCAGAAAAATATGCAAATTTACGTGCGTGTTCCTCAGATATGTACGCAACTTTCATTAGTTTTGAGTTTTCTGATCTGAGCAACGGAAGTATTTATTAAAAATTCGTCTTTACGGACTGTTCTGTTTTGACAGATTCTGCCTTTTATTTCGCATTGCTTCTTTCGCTGTGTTGGGTGGATTTCTTTGTTCCATTACCTTCCAGTAGCTTTGAGCAATGTCCAGAAGTGTTAAGAATGATTGTGTCACCTCTGAACATGTGAGTTTTTGATTATGTACTAACCCCTCTAATGAAGTTTATGAGAAGTTTGGTGTGAAGGAAGTTTTCAAGGGTCAAGAGAGGAGGATGATATACTATGATCAAGAAGAGTGAAAGCTCTAAGCTTGGGGATGCCCCGGTGGTTCACCCCTGCATATATCAAGAAGACTCAAGCGTCTAAGCTTGGGGATGCCCAAGGCATCCCCTTCTTCATCGACAACATTATCAGGTTCCTCCCCTGAAACTATATTTTTATTCTATCACATCTTATGTGCTTTACTTGGAGCGTCTGTGTGCTTTTGTTTTTGTTTTTGTTTGAATAAATGCTTGTGTGGGAGAGAGACACGCTCCGCTGGTTCATATGAACACATGTGTTCTTAGCTTATAGTATTCATGGCGAAGTTTCTTCTTCGTTAAATTGTTATATGGTTGGAATTGGAAAATGATACATGTAGTAATTTGCTATAATGTCTTGGATAATGTGATACTTGGCAATTGTTGTGCTCATGTTTAAGCTCTTGCATCATATACTTTGCACCCATTAATGAAGAAATACATAGAGCATGCTAAAATTTGGTTTGCATATTTGGTTTCTCTAAGGTCTAGATAATTTCTAGTATTGAGTTTGAACAACAAGGAAGACGGTGTAGAGTCTTATAATGTTTACAATATGTCTTTTATGTGAGTTTTGCCGCACTGGTTCATCCTTGTGTTTGTTTCAAATAAGCCTTGCTAGCCTAAACCTTGTATCGAGAGGGAATACCTCTCATGCATCCAAAATACTTGAGCCAACCACTATGCCATTTGTGTCCACCATACCTACCTACTACATGGTATTTTCCGCCATTCCAAAGTAAATTGCTTGAGTGCTACCTTTAAAATTCCATCATTCACCTTTGCAATATATAGCTCATGGGACAAATAGCTTAAAAACTATTGTGGTATTGAATATGTACTTATGCACTTTATCTCTTATTAAGTTGCTTGTTGTGCGATAACCATGTTCACCGGGGATGCCATCAACTACTCTTTGTTGAATTTCATGTGAGTTGCTATGCATGTTCGTCTTGTCTCGAAGTAAGAGAGATCTACCACCTTATGGTTAAGCATGCATATTGTTAGAGAAGAACATTGGGCCGCTAACTAAAGCCATGATCCATGGTGGAAGTTTCAGTTTTGGACATATATCCTCAATCTCATAGGAGAAAATTATTAATTGTTGTTACATGCTTATGCATAAAAGAGGAGTCCATTATCTGTTGTCTATGTTGTCCCGGTATGGATGTCTAAGTTGAAGAATAATCAATAGCGAGAAATCCAATGCGAGCTTTCTCCTTAGACCTTTGTACAGGCGGCATAGAGGTACCCCTTTGTGATACTTGGTTAAAACATGTGCATTGCGATGATCCGGTAGTCCAAGCTAATTAGGACAAGGTGCGGGCACTATTAGTATACTATGCATGAGGCTTGCAACTTATAAGATATAATTTACATGATACATATGCTTTATTACTACCGTTGACAAAATTGTTTCATGTTTTCAAAATCAAAGCTCTAGCACAAATATAGCAATCGATGCTTTTCCTCTATGGAGGACCATTCTTTTACTTTCATTGTTGAGTCGGTTCACCTATTTCTCTCCACCTCAAGAAGCAAACACTTGTGTGAACTGTGCATTGATTCCTACATACTTGCATATTGCACTTATTATATTACTCTATGTTGACAATATCCATGAGATATACATGTTATAAGTTGAAAGCAACCGCTGAAATTTAATCTTCCTATGTGTTGCTTCAATGCTTTTACTTTGAATTATTGCTTTATGAGTTAACTCTTATGCAAGACTCATTGATGCTTGTCTTGAAGTACTATTCATGAAAAGTCTTTGCTATATGATTCACTTGTTTACTCATGTCATATACATTGTTTTGATCGCTGCATTCACTACATATGCTTTACAAATAGTATGATCAAGTTTATGATGGCATGTCACTCCGGAAATTATCTTTGTTATCGTTTTACTCGCTCGGGACGAGCGAAACTAAGCTTGGGGATGCCGATACGTCTCCGACGTATCGATAATTTCTTATGTTCCATGCCACATTATTGATGATATCTACATGTTATATGCACATTTTATGTCATATTTATGCGTTTTCCGGAACTAACCTATTAACAAGATGCCGAAGTGCCGGCTTGCTGTTTTCTGCTGTTTTTGGTTTCGAAATCCTAGTAACGAAATATTCTCGGAATCGGACGAAATCAACGCCCGGGTTCCTATTTTGCCCGGAAGCATCCGAACACACGAGATGGACCGGAGGGGGGGCACCGGGCCCCCGGACCATAGGCCGGCGCGGCCCAGGCCCCGGCCGCGCCGCCCTATAGTGTCGTCGCCCCTTCGACCTTCCGACGCCGCCTCTTCACCTATATAAAGGTCCCGGACCTAAAACCTCGATACGGAAAAGCCACGGTACGAGAAACCATCCGGAGCCGCCGCCATCGCGAAGCCAAGATCCGGGGACAGGAGTCTCCGTTCCGGCACGCCGCCGGAACGGGAAGTGCCCCGGAAGGCTCCTCCATCGACACCACCGCCATCTCCATCAACGCTGCTATCTCCCATGAGGAGGGAGTAGTTCTCCATCGAGGCTCGGGGCTGTACCGGTAGCTATGTGGTTCATCTCTCTCCTATGTACTCAATAATCTCATGAGCTGCCTTACATGATTGAGATTCATATGATGATACTTGTAATCTAGATGTCGTTATGCTAGTCAAGTGAATTTTACTTATGTGATCTCCGGAGACTCCTTGTCCCACGTGTGTAAAGGTGACGAGTGTGTGCACCGTGTGGGTCTCTTAGGCTATATTTCACGTGAATACTTATTCACCGTTATGAATGGCATAGTGAAGTGCTTATTTATATCCCTTTATGATTGCAATGTATTTTGTATCACAATTTATCTATGTGCTACTCTAGTAATGTTATTAAAGTAGTTTTATTCCTCCCTGCACGGTGTAATGGTGACAGTGTGTGCATCCGTGTTAGTACTTGGTTTATGCTATGATTATGATCTCTTGTAGATTATGAAGTTAACTATTGCTATGATAGTATTGATGTGTATTATTCCTCCTACATAGCATGAAGGTGACAGAGTGCATGCTATGCTAGTACTTGGTTTAGTCGAATTGATCTTTCATGCACTCTAAGGTTATTTAAATATGAACATTGAATTGTGGAGCTTGTTAACTCCGGCATTGAGGGTTCGTGTAATCCTACGCAATGTGTTCATCATCCAACAAGAGTGTAGAGTATGCATTTATCTATTCCGTTATGTGATCAATGTTGAGAGTGTCCACTAGTGAAAGTGTAATCCCTAGGCCTTGTTCCTAAATATCGCTATCGCTGCTTGTTTACTCGTTTCTACTGCGTTACTACCGTCGCAATACTACCACCATCAACTACACGCCAGACAAGCTATTTTCACGGCACCGTTGCTACTCGCTCATATATATTCATACCACCTGTATTTCACTATCTCTTCACCGAACTAGTGCACCTATTAGGTGTGTTGGGGACACAAGAGACTTCTTGCTTTGTGGTTGCGGGGTTGCATGAGAGGGATATCTTTGACCTCTTCCTCCCTGAGTTCGATAAACCTTGGGTGATCCACTTAAGGGAAAACTTGCTGCTGTTCTACAAACCTCTGCTCTTGGAGGCCTAACACTGTCTACAGGAAAAGGAGGGGGGGCGTAGACATCAATTGCGTTCTCGCGGTAGGAAATTTTTTGTTTTCTATGCAACGAATCCCTACAGTCCATGCATGCTGCAGAGGACCTACGTGTCCGCGGATAGAGGAGCAGCTGGCCTGCTGCGTTGTGCACTGCCAGCATGCGGGCTCGTCATCCAAGCTCCAACCGGGGGTAATCCCGAGACCGATCCCCTGAGCATGGAATCTGCTCCAAAATCAGTGCAAATGTTTTCTTTTAATGGCGGATTTTCAGCATGAGATAAATACATGTAAAATAGATCATTTTTTTCTCAAATTTGAATCATATGGAGGAATACCTGTAGGAGTAAGTTGCACCTTCATTGTCCCAATTTGAATTGCATCAATATGCTGAAGTTTCTCTTGCATCCCATCTATTCCATCATTCACATTTGAAAGATCATGCTCATTATTATTTGATGTTGCATCCGCATCATTTCTCTTAGGATCCATATCCACAACATTGCCACCACCATTATTCCCCTCTCCATGGTGTGCATCATCATTCCCATCATTGCCATTATTTGCATCAACCATATTCACTTCTTGAGACCCTTGAACTGTCTCCACTTCAAATCGGAGTTTGAAAAACCCCCTCCTAATAAACACATCAATATCCACATGAATAAGATTATGGTCCAATCACCTGATGACCCACAAGTACAGGGGATGTATCGTAGTACTTTCGATAAATAAGAGTGTTGAACCCAACGAGGAGCAAAAGGTGTTGACGAGCAGTTTTGATCGAGGATTTACTGTAAACACTAGCAAACAAGTTTGCAGGGGTATTTGGTGTTGCAGATAAATAAAGTACAAGTAAATAAAATGCAGTAATAGTAATTGCAGCGAGTGGCCCAATCCTTTTTATAGCAAAGGACAAGCCGGTTGTTTTACTTATAATAACCAAACGTTCCTGATGACACACATGAATTTCGTCAAGTGCTTTCGCTTCACATAGCTGAATAATCTTCAATGGTTTGGTAAGTGTTGTGTGGTTGAACCTATGCTAATGCACTACCCCATACTTGGACTAATACATGCTTGTGATTATACCTCTTGCAAGAATCCTCAACTACAAGAAAGTAATTAAGATAAATCTAACGACATCGTTAAACTTTGAGATCCTACACTCCCTCGTGCACCGGTTTCCTAATGGGGGCTTGGGTTTATGTTGCTCCCGCAACCCCAAAATTAGTAGACAAATACACGATGCATTCTCCTACTCCCCTAGGCCCATAAAGGTGAAGTATCATGTAGTCGACGTTCACATGATACCACTAGAAGAATAGCACCACAACTTAAATATCAAATCATAACATATTACTCAACATAGTTCCACTACTAACATCATGACTTCTCCCATGTCCTCAAGAACTAAACGAACTACTCACGAGACATCATTTGGATCATAATGAGAGGTGATATAATGATGAATAACATTCAGACATAAACCTTAATTCAATGGTTTCACTCAATAGCATCAACTACAAGGAGTAATCAACACCGGGAAAGTTTCCCCTATGAACTAGAGAAGTATCAAACCCAAGATGTTACAGAGGGTCGGCGTGGAGATGGTTGTGATGATGGTACTGGTGGTGGAGATGATGGTGATGATGATCCCGATGAAGTCCAGCTCGATGGAGGTGAAGATGGCGACGATTTCCCCCCTCCGGGAAGGAATTTCCTCGGCAGAATTTTGCCTGCCGAGAGCTTTTCTTTCTCTCTGGTTCTCCGCCCCGTAGCGGCGGCATAATATCTCTCTGGTCGCTCCCCTGATCTTAGGTTTCTCGGGGGGGGGGGTTAAAATACGTGAGGGGGATGCCAGAAGTGGGCCAGGGTGCCCAGACCATGCCTAGGCACGGCCTGGGGTGGGCCCACGCCTAGGGGTGGTCTGGCACCCTCATGGCCCATCTCGGCATCCCCTTCTGGCTTCCTCCGTTATTTGGCAAAATAGGATTTTCTGTATATTTTCTGGGAATTGTTGTTCTTCAGAAATATGGTGTCTTGACGGTCCTTTTTCCAGCAGGGCTCTGGCGGTTAATTTTCCAATAATCATCAATCATGCAAAATTAGATGGAATGGCATAATTATTACCTCTAAATATGAAATATATCAATGAATAATAGTAAATTATGAAATATATCAAACATGCAAATTGGAAGAATCATCACCCAATCTTGGTCCTAGGCACCTTGTTCTTGCGAGTATATGCCATATCCACATCCAGGGTTTTCCCAAATAGAGTTCCTACTCCCCATAAAGATAAATAATCTGATCTCATATCTGTTGGCAACCCTGAGACCCGAACCCAAACTTCTGGCAACATATAAATAGGCTCCTCCAAAGATGACCAGAGGTCAAAAGATAAACAAGATTCCCTTTCTGGACATATGTATGTGCCAAAATTCTTCAACCTCTGAACTTCTTGCTTACTTGGTAACTTGACTCTGAATACATTATCCTTGAAGTGAAAAACATCCCAATTAAATTTCTCAGATGGCAAAATTTTTCTCAACTGTTCAATTATCTCAGGTATAGTCATTGCATCACCATCAAGAGTAACCTTTGCAAACTTAGGATTCTCCACTTTGGCCTTGAAAGCCCCACATAGAAGCTCAAAAAACATAAGGGCTTCATTAGCATATCCATGTATGGTCACAGTGGGTTTCGGAGCTTGCAGAAGATGACAAGCAGAGGTTGCATGATGTATGGACTCACACGGGTCACAAACAGGTGTAGGACAATCATCAATATAATGTCCTGGTTTCTTGCATCGGAAACATGCCGTCTTATCCTTTTTTTTCTTCTTTGAAGGACTCAGCCCTTCAGTCTCCTTCCATTTTGCTCCTACCACCTGAGCATCGACAACCTCTTGATTTTGCACCTCTACTTGTTGTTGAATTACAGTGGGTGCCGCAACCGAGACCACCGCAGGCTGGTTTGGAACCGCAGAAAGTCCCCGCTGCAACATGCATTACCGTCCCCCTAGCAGCTTCTGGGGTCTTCTGAGCCGCCGTCACCGCCGCCACTACAGCTTGCATTGTTTTCTCTAGAAGGTCGGCATCAATGCCACTCCTTGCAGCTACACCATGTCCATTGGCACAGAAGCAATTTTGATAACCACCACGGCCTGGATTGCTTCCATTGTTCCACCTTTGCTGATTTGCACCATAGTTAAATCTGTTGTTGTTTTGGAAATTAGCACCTCTCTGATAGTTCATATGGCCGCCGCCCCAACTCTCCTCTTGGTAGCCCTGGCCACTATTCATGCCGGCTGCACCACTGCCACTGGTCTCACCATGCACATAGTTCTGACCAAAGGCATTGTTAACTGCGTTACCTCGAACTCCCCGGCCAACACCATAGCCTTGGCCACCACCAAAGCCCTAGCCGCCTCGCCCCCCAGATGGCCACGCGCATCATTTGCGCCGCGACCATTGCCGTATCCACCACGAGGTTGGTAGCCACCACGCCCAGTCTTCAAACCTCCGTGGCCCGGATTGAAACCTTGGCCTCCATCGCCATTCATCAGGAGAACAGAGCGCCGCCGCTGCACGACAGGCTCCCTAGACTCAAACTTTTTCCACGCTAACCCTAACAGATTACAGAAGGCCCGTCCAGCAATAGCGCCCCCCACCTTAACCTGATTCGGTCGACAGTCACCGTCGAATCAAACGATCTTCGTGATCGTAGTCCCTCAATGCACCATGATATTTACTATTTAGGACCCAACGAGCCAAATTCATGTTAGCAGCAGCCCGCGTCCTGCCCGGGCCCAAGCCATGTGATTTTGAAAACCCCAATTTTCTCGGATCAGGTGACTTCTTGCCGATTTCCGGTGACCAACGCCTCCGACGAACGACTTCTTTGTTTCAAAACTGAACGAACCCACTTTGGGAGGCTCGCGACACGGCCAAACCGTCGGACCAGAGCTTCCTCGCCGGCGCCCCTTGGAGCTTGCGTCGATACACCAGCTTGTCCCACGGGAGGATTATGAAGCGATATGGATCCCTCAAGCGCGTGCACTATCGCCATGGACGCTGATCCGGTGGACAGAAGATCCGCGCCTCCGCCTCCGTCGGCGTGCTGAAATTGCGCAAGCGGCGGGAGGCATCACACGAGCCAGAGCTCGCGGGGGCGGCGGGAAAAGGGGGAGGCTGGAGTGGAGATTATCCTCTTGCCGGTTGTGGGGAGACATCGGCCCTCTTGCCAGCTGCTGGAGGCAGGAGCGGAGGCTCAAGCTGTGTCGGCAGAAGGCAAAGGAGGTGATGCTAGAAGCTACTCGGAGAGAGAGGGGGAGGATAGTGACGTGGCTCCGATTCCAGAACACTGCTGCGGGCGACATCACCTACATTTACGTCTTCTTTATTTTCTTCTACACTTGTAGTGACCTATTACATAATTTTATACTACTAAATTTCAAAAAATTAGGAATGGGCCAATCGAGTATCTCTTCTGTTTCAGTTCTGAAAAAAGGTGTTTGCTTTGGTCTAGCAAACATTGAAATTATATTAGGAGTTTTAAAATCCTGTTTGCTTTTGAATTATAACTAAAACTATTAATATTAATTTGAAGTTTTTACTTGAATATGCACTAAATTAATCATCAAAATTATGTAGGCACATAGATTATGTTGTGATTTGTCCATGTTAAACTCTATGTGAGATGTTTTGTCTAACATTACTAAACATGTATTTCGCTCGATGATATCATGATATTGTTTTACGTCATGGTTGATGATGTTCCTTCATTGGAGCAAATAACGTGTTTTGTCCTTTCAGTTATTTCTAACTTATTTATGTGTCATTGTACTTTTAAAAAATCTCTTTCATAGATCTTATTATTCATTTTATCCTCTGTTTTGCGCTTAATGAATTTTACACCATGTCGCATGTGTACGAATTGGTGGTTACAGTTACACCATTGGGCCATGCGCCTATTTAAGTAGCTCAACAAACAAAACTAAAAAATATCCTATCTATAATATCTAAATAGGAGCAACCCACTAAGTGATTTCTCTTAACATGCAAGCTATCCACCTCATCAAAAATGTTAGACCAATCATAATCTCCCACATCAGCAGCCCTCCACGTCATTATTTTGTATTTTGTTTTCATTGCAGCTGATCTATCTATAAGCAAAACTGCAGCCTCCAATGTCATTATTTTTGTAAGATGCAACGCTTCAACCTGAGCTCTTTATTTCATGCAGTAACCGAAGCCTTAGTGCCAATAATGTTCCACTATGTTTTCCCGTCTTTACATATCCTCACCAACGCAGTAGCCATCACCCTACCAGCTTTGTAATACGGAGAAACAGTTAATCCCTTTGATTAATAGAAAGGCACTACTTCTCTCTGTATTTTGCTTCTTTCGTTTCCATGGGTGCACTAGGGTCATTTTTATATTTGCAGATCTTCCCTTCCATGCTCTACTTTCAACACTTTATCTTCAGATTTCATCCATCGATGAGTTCTCTGATCATATACACTAAGTCCAAGTATACTGATTGCTGTCTCAATGGAGGTTTGATCTTATCTCTGCTAAAAAAAAATACATTGAGTTTAAGAAGATCACTGGACATCAATTTGGTTATGTGCTCTCGAGATTGATATCTTATATGTTTATCTAACTATGGATGTCAAGGTTTCGTTACTCTTGCATTATCCTGAACGCTTCAGATAAAAGGAGATGTAATTTGTGACTGGACAACATGGGGATTTCTTTAATTTGTATCATTATGGAGATTTCATACTGGATTTGCTTATTTCTCATACTGCTATCGTCTATCGACTGCGGAAAGTTCAGTTTGCATATATGATGCGCCATCTTCAGGTGAAATATAAAATTGGTATTGCCATATTGGTTCTACGAAGATGTTTTTGTACACATCATACTGCATGCAATTTACTTTTCCAGGTACACTCCATTCATTTTCCATTGTTTCCTCTTTGTACCAGAATCATTTAATTTATTGGAGGTTTTGAAGATATACAGTCGATGCTTAGACATGTTGGAGTTGAACCCATGTGCTCAGGTTTGCTCCTGGCAATCTTAGCTGAAGCATTGCCATACTCATCTACTACTATGCATCTCCGACTATACAGTGCAGGCTCTTTTTTAATACATAGAAGGCTCTTTTTTAATACATAGAAGCCTGCAACCACATTTATTTGTACCATTCACAGTGTTCTTGATACGTCCAGATTGTGCGTTCTTCTGGTTTGGCATCGTATACCGTATTCATATTTTTCAAGGAGGATCACATGATCTAGAAAAAACATGCAAGGTGAGGTTGTTCTTCCCCTGTATGCACTCTTTAATAATTTTGAATTCAAGTGTCCCTTAAAAACTTATACTTGAATGGATCTCAATTTTCTAAGACATAGCATGAGTGCATGACCCCCATATTAGTTCTCTTTAGGATGTATTTTATCAACCATTGGTTTACTCCACTAATTTTTTCATCGGAGTATATAGTAGATAATCAGACATTTGTTTCGCTCATCATTATAGTACCTCTATTTGATCTCCCCATTATTTCTTCCACGGAGCAAAGTAAATTCTTTAAAAAATTAGAGCGGCCATTCTTAAAAAATATAAACACAGATATATTTCACGTTGCACCTACTGGGCTATATATCATGTTAATTATCCTTTATTTTTCAGCTTAAAAGTTTCCGAGGACTTCCGCCGCAACGCGCGGGGTATCATTAGTATAACTAAATAGTTCATCCTCACTAACCTATTTCTCTAAACATGCACCTATGCCACCTCAGCAGGCCCACCATTTTAGACATCTCACCTCCACGTCATCGCATGCATGCAACCAAGTGTGGCTGCCTGTTCAGGTTGATTACTTTTTTCAGACCTGATCGCTTCACCTTCTAGCTGCATCACGAAAATGCTCCTCTGTCCCTAGCGATTGTATTAGTCGCTCCCCCTTCTAGTATAACTAAATAGTTCATCCCCACTAACTCATTTCTCTTAACATGCAGCTACTCCACCTCAGCAGGCCCACACAACCCCCCCCCCCATTGCCACGTCACTTTTCCCCCAAAAATAAGAGAACAATTTATAAGTTTTTTTTTTTTGCCGTCGTCTCCTCTCAGTACGTCTTAGTTTAGCCTTATACTCCCACGGTAGCTTCCCCTTGCACTCTTTGTCTCCCGCATTAATGCCCTTACTCTTCGTCTCCGGTTCCATTGATGCAATAAATCAAAAGATATTCCTTTTCCGACCCGTCATTTCCTCTCCCTTCCACCCCATGGCATTCTTACTCCATCGTGGCCGCTTCACCTGGTCATGATCTGGTCGAGAGAATACCACTATATATAGGCCACACACCCACACCAGATGCCTTCTACAGTCGTGAAAATCTCAGTGCTGCATATGGCTTCTCCCTATGCCATCCAAAGGCGTTAACTAACGCTCCCTTTTAACCCTTTTGTCTATCGTCCCATCTCCTGCACCTCATTTACATATTCTCTACTTTTTTATGAGTTACCTAGACGAGCAGGTCATGAGTATCTCACCAATTTGTCGCTGGCTGAACAGTTCCATTTATGCTCTCCAGTCTCCACTGATTCGGCAACAATACATCGCTCCATCATGTTGCCGTGCCTGCAGTTGGCTGTGAAAGGCCTAAAGTTCAGCTCTTAATTCTGTAGCGTGTTTCTACGACCAATTGCTACTATTCTTTACTCGACGTGTCAATTGTAAGTGCTGACGTTCAGGTATGGTTAGAATGTTGATCCGTTTTCTTAAGCCGTAGCTTTGCTAGGTGATTTTCCCGTATTATATTGCAGCCTGGTCTGAATTAGCAAAAGAAAAATTATGGTTATCTTATTCTGGTCTGTAGGATCTACTAGATATACTAGGTATGCCTTCATTCATTTGTTTTACGATGCAAATATGCAATTGATGATTCATGTACATAGATGTTATAATGCTATACAGACAAAGTTTTTAACTATTTATTGCCATCTTAACAGGTCCTAATCGGGATTACAGAATCAAAGGGCATTCTTTATTCATCTTTATAACAGTTTCAGTAGGAAATTGTTCTCAAAAGCATTACAGATGTTCTACATATATATTTTTAGTTCCTGCTGGAAAACCCCTTCTCCTTGCATTGCAGATAAAAGTGTAAACTATGGCCAGTCTTGAAAGCCATAAAAATTGTACTAAATTGCATTTGACAGGTATGTCCATATTAATTACATGTAAGCTAAACTTTGCCAATAGTTATTCTTTTGGCATCTACATGCTAATCAGACACGGATAAGAAAAGGCGTGGTAGCCTTCTGGGCTTCTGGCTACACCTGTTTTGTTTTCCTTCAAGAAAAAACTATTTTGATTATGGAATGCATCCTGTGTGATCTTCAATTTTCTTATTATAATATGCAACCTGCACTTGCTTAGGCGTCAACCAAGCCACATGACGTCTCCTCAGACATTTTTTTTGGGTTCTGAGCATAAATTGTTGATTAAAAAACTATATATGGTGGATGGGTCATGGTGTTTGTTTTAATTTAGAGGGTTGCAGAATATCTGATGGCATCTATGCTTGCTAATCCTCTTTGATTGCGTTGCAGTCTGAGTGGTCTAATTGGTCTTCTTCATATGGTACATGGTAGTTCAACAAATAAGGTACTTATCATCTTCTCACCGGGGCATTGCTGGTGTTCAACAAAATATTGAAGTGGCAAAACGTTTACGATTCTCATGTTGTTGCAGGCTGGTATAACAATGTAGGATGCATCGATTGCCTGTGTGTTACTTCAAAAAATGTATGTATTTTTTTATTCAGTGCTTCCTATCCCTCTCTGAATGTGTATACCTCTCCTGTAATATAAATTGTATTATCTGTTGAAAAAATTTGTGTTACTTTTTATGGAAGATATTGTGTAACTCAAGGTCGTCTTGATTCAGTAAAACATGTATTTATATATTAATCAAGCTGGTATTATGAAATACGTTGTCCTCCATTTATGTTGAATTTCCAGAATTTGCACTTTATATATTTTAAATCCGTAGCAACGCGCGGGGTATCCACTAGTTAATTCAACATTTAGACACGTGAGAGCTGAGAGATGTGTACGTGAAAGAATTTTTAGTTCAAATTTCAAGCTTTTTTTTCCTATAATTAATTTGAATTTTTTTAACTTGTCAGTTACCTAAATATTTCATAAGTGCATTATCATAAACAGGTGTTGAAGGTTTTGTTATATTTTAAAGTTACCATTTTTATAATCATACTAAATCTATACCTAATAATAAAAGCGAAAGCGTTTCCGTGGTTCGGTCCGTTTGGTTTGGTCCGCCGTTTCGTCCGTCCCAGCCTTACATCCTTCCTACAAGAACTCATAATCCCGATTGATTTGTGTTGTCTCCGTGTCGTATAGAAACTCCGGGGTTCCCCTACTCTATATTATATCTCACGCCGTCGTAGGAGCCAGACAGGGTAGGAGCCTGAAATTATAACGCTGCAGATGTTTATCCTTGCGCACCGTCCTGGACGCACCATCCTCGTCGAATTTTGCTACGAACGTGGAGATCGGCTGCTAACACCGAAAACTGCCGTATTCGAGCTCGTCCACATGCATGGCCGTCTTTGTCGACTCTTTGATCTCTTTGACAACTGGATGACAGACGCGTTTAGGCTGGCACTACAACATCTGGAAGGAGGCAAGGAGCCGACGCTGCAGGCTGCACCTCGTGCAATGTGCTCCGCCTCCGCAGACCGACAAGAAAAATTGTGATCGAAATCTACCTAATATCTGGCCGTCTGTTCGCGGCGGAGAAGAGATCGAGCAAGAAGACCAAGGAGACCAAGAACATAAGATCGATCAAAAAGATTCGTGGAGTATGTAGATCGCTAGCTTCCACCGATTCGCCCACCTACCGTATTGCAGATCGTGTTCGCGAGGAGGTCGCATCGTCAAGGTGGCCGGCGCCGCCGATTCGTCCTCTGAATATCTGCTAAGTCAATTGTCCATCGACTGCCTACTTGATGTGTAGCGTGTCCCAAGTCCTGACGAGCTCCAGGGAGTTCTTCAGCTGCTCCCATGCCCTGGTGAAGTTGGATTGCTCTACATCTTCGACCGCCTCAGCTGTGTTGGTCCAGGACAAGGTCTGCGCCGACGGATGGAAGTGATTCATATTAATATTGATATGCTGAACTCCTCTGCATATGTAGAACTCAATACACCCACAAGTTCACTACATGATGTACGTCCCCATTGTTTGCAAAGGGGCAAAAACAAAAAGACTTATATAACTGAATTTTTAGGAATTGGATTAGTGAATGCCATTTAAATCATTTAGATCGCAATGTTATTCACATTATTTAGTGTGCAAGGGTTTGTGGCTATTTCTAAAATCATAAGTAAGATTTATATTTCTATAGAGGCAGGAAGAGCATCGTCCAACACCAAACACCATGTTTTCTGCGCTTCTTTAGACTATCTTTGTTGTAGAGAGAACTTTACTAGCATTACTTGAGAATATATAGTTTCAGCATGTATAACATCTATTATAGATCTGAGTTCAGTTGTACCGTACCAAAAATATAATTTGAGGGAGGAAGAGGGAGAACTCAAGGAGCGGTGAGGCCAAATGTCGTAGAGGAGGAGGGAGGCGCCAGCTGTCGTCATCGACTGGGCATCGCGTCAGCACTTGTCATAGGCATGGCAATGCACCAGATTCTCCCGATGCAACGCACGGACACTTTTGCTAGTCTATATCTATACCTAATAATAAAGGGAGGATTGTTTCCTTGGTCCAACACTTTTTTGGACCGATTTGCCCTCCCACCAAATCACATACAACGCATTATTGCCACCAAACCGTTTTATTCTTTTTTTTCCCAAATGTCCCTCGGTCCATTTACACTTAGCCCCTCGGAAAACCGAATATCAACCCGCAGTTCAAATTCTGTAAGGTTTCGTCTCCGTCCGTAGCTTTGCGATTGAGATTTTTTGGGCCTTGGAAAGTAACTCCTGCCTGCTAGCAAAATTGGCCCATCCTACCTTATCCCACTCAATGATCCGGACCGGCCAAGACAAGTTTGGTATCTTTTTGGGAATTACAAGTTTCATATGTCGCCGGAGGACCACAGTGTTTCAGGTATTTCCTACGTTGTAGGATCGGATGGCACGCGGATCGCGATTTTACTGCTGCTATCTACGCGCTCCTTCGATATTGAACCGGATCGGACTCTTTTTAAATCGTGCCTGGTCTGAAGTTTATCTTGAATTCTTGCGCTTCTTGCGCTATATATGGATTACACCCGCGCCCATAACTCAGCGTGTCTGCGTGTGTACTCGAAGCGACGATTATATATGGCGAAATCTTTTTTCATTCGCAACAAGCTTTGTGTCTACCTGACGCCACCGTCCTCCTTGGCGGAAATTGCTCATCATATCGTCCTCCACGGCGGGAATTACTCATCCAGGTACCATATCATTTATTCACCGATGAATATATTACAACAAAAGGAGAAGAAACAAGCATACTTAAGGAGGACTTTTCACGGCTGAAACTAGACGGAATTGAAGGAGCGCGCTAAGAGCATCTCCACATAGGCTCTAAAATTTGGCGTTGTAAAAATCGTTTGCAGCGCACTCGATCCAAATACAGCAATGTCAAAGTGGGGATTCAGATACAGCGATGTGAAAGTCCCACTCGGCGATGATGAGGCGCTGCTCGAGCTCGCGCGTGACGGCCGGTGGCGGCGGCGCGAGGGCTTCCGCCTGCTGCCGCGTCCAGACATCGTCGAAGTTCATCGAGTGGCGGGAGTGGCCAAGGCGCCAGGCGACCACATCATAGCCAGGCGACCACGTCATACACGCGCGCCACCTCGTGCGTGGTCTCGAATGTCCCGAGCCCGATGCGCTCGTCGCTGCTCCGAATCTCGGCGTAGAACGTCTTGTTCAGACACGCGCGGACGCCGCGGTAGCCGGAGCTCGAGCGGCGACGGGGAGGCATCACGGCGGCGTGGAGGTGGAGCGGCGCGTGAGCGAGGTGGAGCACGAAGCGACGCGCGTCTGAATGTTCCTGGCGGTTTGTTGCGCGCGCCGCGTTTTATGGTGTGCGCTTGAAGCAGAGCGACAACTTTGGCGCGTAGAATAGCGCGATAACGCTTGGTGCCTCCGCTAGAGGAGCATGGGAGCATTCGTGAGCGCTAAAATTCGGTTAAAATGCGATAGCGCGCCGTTTCGCGCGACCATTGGAGATACTCTAATTAGACGAGAGGATCCTTAACATACACAAGTGACTTTGCATGACTGTAATTAGACATTTAGATGGGATTGGAGGAGTACACAGTAGATAAAAAAGCAAGGAGAAAGAGGGGCTAATTGGCGTGTACACATGTACGATCTGGTGCAGATCTAATCTAAGAAAAAGAGAAGCATTGAGGTTGTCCTTTTTTTTGGTTTGTTTTGCATATTTATTTTTTGCGACAAAGAAAATCTATTAATATCACTAGCTGTCTCATGTTCTCAGACGGTCTAATCAAACCCAACTTGATTCCATCGCTATCTAACTTGCTCTCCCAAGTTTAGTGAAATTTTTATTGGGACAGAGGAGTACATTTTTGGGACAGAGGAGTATATCTAAATTTAGACAAATCTAATACATCTTTTTGGGACAGAGGAGTACAATTTAAAACTAATTTTATAAATAATTTTAAAAAACAATTCCAACCGTAGCAACGCACGGGCTTTGTGCTAGTTTAATTTATGTCTTATATTACACGTGCGTGACACGTGCACTTTTACTAGTGCTGCAAAATAACAGAAGTTGAAACAATGGATTTATTACCTTCAAATGGCAGAAGCACGTCAATGAACACATACAACAGCATCAACCTTCCATTATCCCGCTTCCCGAAGTTAGGCAGAAGCAGGGTTGCCCTCTTGGTCCAAGTGGCAGGAAGGCCCAAAAAGGAGGCCCAACCGCGTGGAGGCTGAGTTGTTCTTCGCCGCCAGCAAGAGAGCGCCGCTGCACATTTTCCACACTGGCCCATGATCAACGCATATCCTACCCCTCAACCTCTTCGTCTCATGCAGCTACTTCAAATTAGAGGCGAGGGTGTCAGTGATTACGCCTTGGAGTGGTTTGAGTGTTAGAACAAAACAAACTAAGTGAGAAGATATGGTCAAGTAAAGCCGTGATTGCCCTTTATTTTGATAGTAATTGTACAAAAACATGAGTAGCTATAAGTATTTGAAATTTCACTTATTATAGAACTGTTTGGTCTTGTTGGGTTAATAATGGACTTTCATATGTGAGTGTTGTCTTATTTTTTGAGAGGGAATAGCTGCGGCTTTATTAACTCCCAGCCATGTCCTAGGTTAAGAAGTTACCAATACAATAAGGAAAAAATAAACCAAGTCTTTTGAGTGCTGTCAATGAATGGAAATAGCAACTCATTGAGAAGCCCATGAGGCTGACGTTGATTAACTAGTGGTTTGTGGCCATAGTACAATATGTTTTGTCTCTTTACACTGCACAAAGTAACCTAGCACTGGACGAAAATGTAATGGAAAAACGTGATTTATCTTTCAAGAATATGAGATGCTCAAACAACATGATGATCGTTACCACAACAGAAAATTAATATTTGTTATAGATTTGGTAAATATGCATGTCAAGCAATTTCTGTAATTACAACCAAAAGTCCAGAAGGTGAGAAATTTTTTTCATGGTGCAGTTTCAATGTTGTTTCTAACTTATTTTCCTCAATTCCTTAACAGGCTACTGCCAAAACTTTCCTTTCAATGAAATCTATATTCAAAATCAGGAGCTTCATATTTATCAGTTCAGCCCACAAATAGCTCAAACCTTTCTATACTAAGCAAGAGAAATAAGCAAAACATCTTGAGAGAGCTAAGGAATGCTTAGCAAAAAATGAGCTATTTATCTGTTCGGTTATTCTGAAATAGATGGTCATGCGTTATTCATATCCAGTAAATAGCCTTAACCATAAAAGATTCATTTCTACTTTCGATATGTCATACTCACAACTTCTGTGGTTAAGTAGTAAACAGTCATTGGTTATCATTAAGTAGTTTCTACAAACTAGAACATTAGGCACCAGTGGTCTAGTGGTAGAATAGTACCCTGCCACGGTACAGACCCGGGTTCGATTCCCGGCTGGTGCATTTCTATTTTATTTATTTCTATATCTTTCTTTCTATTCCATTATTCCAACGCGTGCCAGTGCGGTGGAACATTATTAGTTCTCCACGCTTCGTTTTATTTTTTCAGGTGCTCTTCATTTCAAAAACTAAAATAAAATTCAGGTGCTCTTCGCCCCTCATCTAGTTTCTTTTTTACCTCAGATTGACTGAACTTTTCAGCATCACGGTTTCAGGTTGCACATCAGAAAACTTATGCCTGTTGTTACTACCATGAATACAATTCATGCATTTTTATCAGGACTTTGTAGGCGCTAAACAACAGATTCTTGATGGACTTATTTTTGTAGATTACAAATGTGTATCACCGCGCCCGAAATTGTTTGGTGCAGCTGTGGATGTTACTGTCACCGAATTGGGAGGAACAACAAAAATTTCCAAACATGAGAAACCGACAATTTGAGTTATGTTTTCTCAGTTAGACGCGTTATCAGCCCAGGCTGATCAATTCCCTACATTTCATGAACAATGTTTTTTAATGTTAGCAGAAAACAGCTAAATTCATTGGATAGATAGTACTCCGTAGAAGATTGGTCCAGTTTATGAGAAAAACAGGACCCAAAAATCATACAGATGATGCCTTTCGGCATATAGAGCACAACCTCAAAAGCATAAAAACAAGAACTCGCCTTGAAGGTGAGGCGACATACCCACTAGACCACTTACAAAAACAAGAATCCGCCTCGCCTAACCCAGCCAGGATGGCCAGGCGTCAGGATAATCATGGATTCACCATAGCACACACCGTGAATATCAAGCTCCCTGTTTATTGTGTCGACTGTCAAGTTAGTGTGTTGGCTGTGAAAATTTCACCAGTGTTGGCTCAAGCCTTTCCAGCACAATGTTACCTGTTTATTATGTTGAGTCAACGTGATTGCTGTGAAAATTCATTGACAATGTAGAAGAATTCGCTGGTGCCATATTCGGGTGCACGAAACTTGAAATAAGAGGACATTCCAGGTGTTGCCACCACAAATTGTTTGTGATTTGTGCATTCTGGCCAGGATATTGTAGGTGCACAAGGACATATTCTTGATGCAGCTTATTTTCATTGATTGCAAATGTATATCACCACAGGGAAATTTACTACCCAGTTTAGTGCAGTTGTGGACACTAGTATCACCAAATTGACAGGAACAGCAAAAAAAATCCGTAGAATAGAGCGTAACAAGACAAGTCATTTTTTCTCAGTTGGAGGAGCCACCAGCCCAGACTGACTAGTCCATACACCACAGGAACTATGCTTGCAATGTCAACAAATAAAAAAGGAACAATGCTTGCAATCTGTCCTACATGAAATCTGACTTGCATGTCCATTGCACTTGCCACCATCTACTTTGAAGAAACCAAAATGACAACCCAGCTTTTCATGTAGGGACCGGAAACTTTTGAGCGACAAGTATTATGGAGCAAAGGTGCTAAAATCCATACTTATTTCCAGCCTAGAGAAGCTTAGAAACAACTGACGAAGCTCTTTTTCCTTGCTTTCGGTGATTGATTCATGGAAAATTATTTTCATCCTTTTTAGTACTGTTGCCCAATGGAATAACCGTAGCACAAGAGCAACTTCAAGATCAGTTCCCCTCATGCCATGGATTGCTATTTCTCCAAGGCAATCCAACGCAAGCTCCTCCGTTCTCCAGTTTGGTGGCTGGTCACAGATGCAACCTGATGGGCACGGAGTTTGTTCCTGTATCAAGGGTTATATCACATAATAAGTTTAATTTATATAGTTTAATGACATAAATTAAGAGCGACAGTTGGAGTGAGGATTTTGTGCTCCCGAGCTCCAGTGCTCCTGCTGTTTTAAAAAATTCAAAATTATGTTTTTTCGAGTTTTAAAAAAAATTGAAAAATTTCTGCAAGTAGGCCATGATTTATCACACAAACGTGCAAAATATAAAATTCAAATACTATGTAGACTGAGCTGTACAAAAATAACAAATGTCTAGATCTGTAGAAGTATGTTTTCAAATCCCCAAATTTTATCATATTTGTCATTTTTGTGGAGCCCAGAATACAAAGAAATTCTTGTCGAGATTTTACATGCCTATGGGAGACAACATTAACTATGTACAGAAATAATTTCAGATTTTTTTGAAACCTAGAAAATGTAATTTTTATTTTTTTAATACGACGAGAGCACTGGAGCTCGGGAGCAAATAGCGCTTTCCGCGACAGTTGAAACTAGAAGAGTAAAATCCATCGTTAGTACTCAAACTTGTCGACCAAAATCACTTTGGTCATCGTACAAAGTGAATACAAATTTACGGTCAGTGAATACACCTATGGGCTCAGAGACGGTCACTGGTGGCGTCCGCGCGTCATATTAGCCTACGTGGGCGAGCTGAAGGACCCACTGTCAAATTTTGTTTTAGCAAATTGACCCCCAAACTTACTACTCTAGCAACTTTATTATGCATACAAGTTCAGCTAGCCACTGTCCATGACTAGTGGAGGCCACCGGTCAAACCAATAACTATTAAAAATAAAATAGAGTAGGAAGTTGTCTCCCTCCCTCCCCTATCCCATCAGAAAACCATCGCCCCCACGTTGACTTAGCCGGGGCGCGGCCGCCACCACAGGGCTCTGCCGCCTCATGGCGTGCCACGCTTGGAACAGGTAGTCCCGACGCCTAGGGATTCGCGGTAGCGGCACGGAGAACTGCCTCTAAACTGCGGCGTCCTCTCTTCGCTGAGAGCACACTGCGTGTACGGGCATGCTGCTGAGCAGGTCACGGCGGAGCCAAGTGTGGCTCGAGGATGCATGGAAGTGGGAGGGGAAGCGCCGCGCCGGCCTCCTCGCCGATGTCGCGAATGGCAATGAGTATGGCTGGTTGGTCGATGTAGCCCTCGACCTCATCGCCGGTGTGCACCACGCCCTCTCTGGCCACAACAATGAAAAGAGCACGGCCGCTTCGCCATCTTGTTCGTGCCGCCAACCGCCGGGAGGTGACGTTCTGTATAAGGGGTGGGGAAGCGGTGGCACGGGATGGAGCCGTTCGTCGGCCAGCACCTCGCCGCTAGACCCTCCTTCTCCACCGTCTTCACATGCAGGAGTGGCTATAGCCGTCGCCTCCACGGACGACGAGCTGCAGGAGGAGCGGCGTGGACGAGCTCATCGAGCAGCTGAGAAGCGACGTGCCGCAGCCCGTGCCCGACGCGCGTCTAAGTCGCCGGCTCGCCGTAGCCCGTGCCGGACGTGCGTCTGAGTCGTCGGTTCGCCGCAGCCGCGCAAGCGCGTACCGCGTGCGCGTCCACGCCCAGGCACTGAAGCGGCTCTGCCACGAGGCCTCTGGACGAGTCCATGCCTCGCCGGCGCCAGAGAGGATGCTCCAGAGCTGCTTCTGCCGAAGGCGGTCGCTCCTGCCGCCCGCCTCGTCTTCGTCAGAGGGGTTGAGGTCGCGGATGGTCGGGGAGACGCTGGAGCATTGCGCAACTCCGGAGGCTGTAGACCTCGCCAACCTTCGTGCAGCTCCTGTTCTGTGCCCTGTCCCATGAGGGTGACACCGCTGGAGGAGCTGGGGCAGCACCCTGAGAGGGAAAGGCGAGACAGCGATGCTGGGTGAAGAGCATGAGCTAGGTACGGTAAGGGAAAATTTCGCCGGCGAACCAAGGGGAAGGCTCCCGCAGGAGTTCGTCGACGACGAGCACCTATGCGGTGCTGACGATGTCCGTCGAATGCACCAGGACGGGAAACTCTCGACCTTATCCCTTCGCTTGTTTTCAATTTGACCCCTGAATTTCTATTATTGGAAACATAGTGGCTCTTTACAGTTTGAGGCTGAGAGATGGGACAATTGCAGTGCCAGCTCAGCAAATACTACGTTTGGACGCCACCAGTGACCGTATGTGAACCCCTAAATCGTATTCAGTGACCGTAAATTTATGTTCTCTGTGTACGATGACCAAAGTGATTTTGGTGGACAAGTTTAAGTACTACCAATGAATTTTACTCAAACTAGAAACTATTAAACTTTGTGAAAGTTAAACAGAGTGTTTTGGGCGTGCATCCCCATGAGTGGGTTCCCTTCTATTTATAAATTATAACATGTGTGTTATAACAAGTACCCAAGTGCTAAAAAGCGCTTGGATGTTGTGTGTCAGTCCGAGCACTCGATTGATGGCCGTTCGATGCGCCCGATCGAAGCAATTGTGGAAATACTTTCTGACAGAATCCCACCTGACTTCTTTCTCTCCACCTAGCTACCTCCTGCAGTACCTCCTGCTCGCCAAAAGGCTACCTCCGCCGGCTACCTCGTGCTGCCGGGGACCCCCATCCGCAGCGGGCGCCGCCGGGAGGCCCCCGACCCGACCGCCCGGCGCCAGGAGCCCCTCAACCTCCGCACCGCGCGCGTCCGGTAGAGCCCCCACCCACCGCGCGAGCGCCGCGACCCACTTCTCCACCTCCTCGCGCGGCACCATTTGGCCACCGCATCCCCAACCTAGGAGCCCGGCCGACCACCGCGCCCTCGTCCGAAGCACCGGTTCCTCCCGCTGCGACTTCGGGCGCCAGTGAAGGAGACCTGAGCCGGAGGCAGCTGGCAGCTCCGTAACGAGCTGTACGAGGTGGCGCTTGTTGGGGGAAGAAGAGGAGCGCTAGGGACGAGGCTCGCGCATGGCCGGAGGGAGGCCAGCAGGGGGCGCCGGGGCATCGAGGTGGGGAGGAAGCAAGCAGGGAGAAAGGGAGGCGCGCGTCACCTCGCGAGGAAGAAGATGGCGAGCGGCTAAAGGGGATCGAGTTATGGAGTGTACTAGATGGACCCAGCGCGCTTTGCTGCGCCGTCCTCTGGTAGGAACGTTTAATTTTTTGGCGTGATTATTCTTTTGTCTAACAACATCTTACATAACGGTGTCAATTATGTCTTTGAATAACCTTGGATTGCAGTAATACACATGGTAAGTGTATGGTACAATTCTAATAGGTTAAACAATAGTTCATGATGTGAAAAATAGCTCAAACCTATGGACAAACCAACTACTACCTCTGTCCCAAATAACTTGCTCAACTTAGTCTATATATGGAAGTATATAGAATTTTTTTTGTTATAGACATCCGTATCTACAAAAGGTTGAGCAACTTATTTTGAGACGGAGAGTATTTTTAATAGGCATAACTTCAAAGTACTGGAAATAGTACACCTAACCCTCTGGGCTCAAATCATGTGCCGAAGCAACATGTTTTTTCATAGGCAGCAATAGTCTAGAGAGTTATACTAATATTCAGAGACAACTTTCCCAAGACCTCACCATCCTCAGCTGCAAAGTCAAAGAAAGCCTCCAATCACCACGAAAGGACCTGATCGCCCATATATTTCTGTAGCACCTCTCTCTTTTCTATCTTGTAAGTCAATAAGTGTTAACACGAAGTTGTTTCCCTATCTGTTAGGTTAGGACTTTTTGGGTTCCACGTTGGTGGACCTTGTACATAGGCCTCTTTATGTAATAATCTTTTGATAATAAAGTGCACAGTAGGAGACTCTCCTGGTGTAAATTCTCAACAAAAAAAAATTCTGAGTTAATATTGTTTGGCGGGGCTCTTTCACTGCTTACAAACCATGCCTACAAAATAAACCAATGAAACTACTGTCAAGTATATCCTAGAGAACACCAGAAGACTCTAGAAGCTACAAAGAAGAAGCTACAAAATAAACCAATCCATAATCTAGAAGCCTGCCCAGCTCATCAGATATTTAAATTCCATGAACAACATTGAACTTAGTATTTTAGTACAAATACATAGCAATTGATAGATGACTTAAACATGGACATATACTGAGCACAAGAGAAATATAATTTGTAGAAGCGCTAAGCATCGTTGCATATGGTCAAAACACATCTCAAGAAACATCTGAGATTAACTTCACATAAGTTAACTCCCGCAACAGGAAATGCAGTCATTGTGGCCTCAAATATTAACATAAGATAGCATATAGCTTAAACGTCCAATCTTTGCATTTGCTAGAAAAAACTTAATCGTCAAGAGAATTATCAACAGTAAAATGGTAGCTTAACTCATCGTGAGGGATGATGATGGAATCATTTTAGGCAAAATGAACTATTTGACCATGCTGAAACATATAGGCGGTAGAAAAAGTTCTAAGCTGTTGTTGTTAGCACTAACCATCTTATCTTATATACTTCTCAACATTCGAACAAAGCTTCAAAAAAGTAATCAAGTTGGTTACATCATCAAGAAACCTTCTATTCTACTCCCTCCGTCCTATAATAACATCTTATCTTATAATTAATATGGAACGGAGGGAGCATCATTTTAGCAGGGACTCTGTTTTGTCTGCCGTTTATATACTTCTAGGAGACACAATGCAAGAACTATACTGGAGCAAAAAATCTAATGTAGAACACCAATGGCGTGGCAACTAACTAAGACCCAACAGATCAATGATCTAGAACATAAATTTTCTAGAATAAATCAACAATATGACTGTGAAATAACCAAAGAGCGTTCATGTAAAAAAAATGATCCGATGACAGTTGTTTTTATTTCACACAAAAAGGAAAACTGAAGCCAGACAGTTCTATGATTTATTCATTGGACCTACGGATGAGTGAATGTACATCTTACCTTTTCAACAAATTGGAGCTAGAAACTCATCTTGTAAGAATATTAACCTAGTAGGAGACGTAGGCAATGGAAGTGCAGGAGCCGACGCTGCAGACATGAGGGCAAGAACCTAGCCAAGAATTGTAGGGCGAACATATGAAAAGCAACTTATATGAACCGGAAAATACGAAGCAAGGAATGAGAACATCATATGATTCGTGTGCATGATACCTCAAGCAGCCTGGAATCATTCCGCCACCAACAACCACAACGCCACAAGACCTACAACTTGGTAAGAAAACAAATAACACATGAAAGGAGGAAATGAACCCCCAAATGACAGAAAACATAACATACACCACACAATCTGCTGCTGACCAAAGTTGGTTAAGGAGTGTAGTGTATCCAGTATTGCTTTACGACGTAACTTAGTTTTCTTGTGCTTCCAAATTAAGAGTAAACATTAAAAAAAGGAAGGAATAAAAACATATGTATTTAGTGACAATTATTTTCACTTAAATCTGCCTAATATTCTACACCAGTTCAAGCGAGAGCAATTACGGATGCTTGAGGCTGCCGCATTTCCATACACAGGAAGAACATATTCCAGTACAAGACATCATCCCATATTGTGGGGGATTAAGCAGTACCAAATGGAAGCGCATTTCCATACACACAAACACCATATTCCAGTACCACATATCATCCCAACATTGTGGGGGCTCAAGCAGAACCAAGTGGAATTTTCTCAAATCAATATCCATTCCACCGTAATGCGTGTTCTGATCAAACCAACAAAAAAAGAGCAAGAAATTTCAATACTGCAAGATCACAAGCTTCTCAAGCATTTCCCTCCCCTCTAGCCAAATGAATATTCGATCCCCTAAAAATGGTAAGCACCCGATTTGCAAGCCAGTAGGTTTCCGATGGCCTGCAAAAACACTGGTTCATCAGACGTTATTCGAGCACAGTGGTAAAAAAATACGTGACAACTGTTCCTCCCTTCTTCCTCTAGCAACTCGGCATTAATAATTTGGCTTGGTGCGCTGGTAGTCTATAAATTATTTTGTTTATTTTCCATGATAAAATGACGCCGGTTCATGCAATCTAAGATTTTCGCGAACTGTTATCATTCGGACGCGATGCAAGAAAGAAAATGCATCTAAGAAATAGATAGAACCTGAGTATTACTACACGTTTCTACAATGTTTTGTCTTCATTATGAATCAGTCATATACAGATATACTGAATTTGCACAACTGGAGAAAATTGATGTATTTGGTCCAACATTACATAATAGATAACCTTTTTGCGAGCAAGCGAAAGCTAAATTATTCTAAGGCACAAGGCACGCGAAGGAAATGAATCGCGAGACGAACGACAGCTAAAATGAATTCATCGTAACATTAACAGAAAAGTAAAAGAAATATACTACTTGTTCTACCCAAATAAGAATCTTGAAAATTTAAAGATTTGTACCATATTAGCACCACAAGTTATTCAATTGAGAACCTTCTGAAAGGAAAAAAGGGGGCATGCTTGAATATATTCATGTATACCTATGATGTTGGAGCCATTTCCATCTACATATTATCCTCCAATCGTATCTATTTACAACGATCCTATGGAAATGGGAGGCGCAATATGTTCTAGACCTGAATTGTAGCGAAGAATACCAAAGTTATATGATAAATTTGTTGGCTAAAATAGTGAGACTGCAAGATGGGAGATAAAATGTCAAATAAGAATCAGCTTTCTATCAACAAGGATTACTCACCGTAATGTAAGCATGATTGTTCTTCCATGCACTCATACAAATATCAGAGCACATAAAAAATCAGGCAGATTGTAAATTTGCTAACTCAAAATTATATTGAATGACGGAAAATGCAAAATCACAAGGGAAACCAGTCCCCGGAGGTAGCACAACCACAAGAAGCAAAGAAGAACGTTGGAGGTGTTCCGGCAGATTGGATGATGAGGAAGTTGATGGAGGGAGTACGAAATACGCCTGCCAAAGGATCACAGTACACATGGCTATCAACATGCCCATTGGCTTGTATTTGGGCATTGCTCGCTGATTTATTATATGCAATCTCTCTTCAGGCATTCGAACAAACACTTGAAGTGCACATCTGAGCCTGCAACGATGATGGCAAAAAAATCCAACTAAGCGAACAAGCACTCATGTAGCTAATCAACAAGAATCACGATTGTATTAGATAGCTTCGCCATATTCCTAAGAGGTCGCAACAGTAGGGGGAGGGCGAGACAAAACTAACCATGATTCGGAGGAGCTAGCTGTGCTGACGGACGGCAACACACGCCAAAGATGCTGATGTTCTGCAACCAGAGGTGGGAGGGTGAGGCCAATCATCACCAGACCCACTGCCGCAAACGACGCCCGCGTGGTGTAGCGCCTCGTCGATGCGGCAGCCGCAGTAGGAACAGAACAACTTCGGGGCGAATGGCAGCACGGCCAGCGGCCGCTGGTCGTTGCATCGGTGTTGGAGCACTGGGGTAGTGCCTCGCTGCGCTGCTTCCTCGTGTGCCGCTCCTAGTCGCCGTCGGCGCCAAAGTCGGAGGCGGCGGAGCTCGATTTGGCCCCTCCCGCGATGAATGGGGGTGAGCTTGGAAGAGGCAGACTGAACCAGGCGGCGACAAAGGTGGAGGCAGTGGAACTCGATTTGGCACCTCCGGCGATGAATGGGGGCGAGCTTGGAAGAGGCAGACTGAACCCGGCTGTCGTTGCTCATCTCCGCCGTATTTTTGCTGGTCGTTCCTCTCCGCAGCGAACCAATGTTGACCTCCAAAAGAACCGACCAACCAGAACAAAACGCTGACAGGTGGCGGAAAGCCAAGCGGTAACGCTACCCGTGGGTGGGACCCATGACAGCGACGCACGGAACGACGACAGAGGCTCGCAACCCTGGGAGCTTAGGGCATCTCCAACCCTACGACCCAAACGGACGGTGTATTTCATCCGTTTGGGTCGTCCCGCGGACACGCGGATGTCGCGCGGACGCACACAGACGTCCGTCCTCATTTTTGTTCCCCAACCCCACACACGACCCAAACGGACACCATCCTCACCTGCGTCCATGGCACAGAGTAGCGGCGCGGCTAGGACGCGCGTGGCGGGCGAGGCCGGCGCGGGCGAGAGACGCGACGCGGCCATGGCGAGCGCCGACGTCGAGCGCCTCGCCGGCCTCGAGCCTCCGACGTTGCCCTCCACCTCCGCCATCCCCATTTGCCGCGGGCTCGGCCCCATCGCCGCGGGCGCCGCCCGTTCGCCGCAGCCGGGCGCGGCCCCGTTGGCGCGGGCGCCGCCCCATTCCTCGCCGCGGGCGCGGCCCCGTTCGCGGCGCCGCCGCGGGCGCGGGCCACGGAAGGAGGGCGACGCGCGAGCGATGCGCGGCGAGGCCGGACGAGACCGATGCGCGAGCGCCGCTCGACCCCGCTCCGCGATGCGCAGCTGGCGGCCGCCTAGGCGCAATGCCTGCGTGCGTGCAGGTCCGGGCGCGAGGCCTCCGTGCGTGCAGGTCCGGCTGCCGCTGCTTGCGTGCGTGCGCTTGCTCCTTTGCTTGCGCGCGAGATGCGCCCGCCGCGAGGCACGGCTAGGGTGGCGCGGGCGTGGCTCGGCCGTCGGCGGAGTCTAGCCGTGGCCCGAGGCGGCGGCGTGGCCCGGCTCGGCCGCGAGGGGCGGCTCGACCCGGCATCGAGTTCCGGCCGGCGGGCGGCGTCGAATCCGGTGCCCGCACGACTCGGCATAGATGGCGGAGCTCCTCATAGCGGTGAGCGAGAGCGGCGCGGACGCTATGCGTCGTCGCCTGAGGCCGTGGAGGCGCTCCCCGGGTGCGCCGGCATGGTCTTCGCCGCCGACATCCTTGGCGGCGCTCATCACCGTTTCGGCCGCGGCGACCTCCGGCAGGGAAGAAAAAAAGTGGGTCTTGCTTAGCGACGGGAGTCTCCATGCGAGCTCGGCGGCGGAGGTTGGCCGGCGACCCTGTTCCGGTGAGGAGCAACGCCAATATTCATGGCAGAAAAGAAGGAGAAAGACAGAGGAGAGAGAAAGCTCCGGGGGCCTGGATGGTGGACTAGTGTGACTGCCATGTGGGGTTTGGGAGGACACGCGCGGATGACCAGAGACGCCCGCACGCGTCCGGCTCGCCCCAAATTGCTCCCAAATTTGGTCCGGCTTTGGGTCGTGCCGGACACCACAGCAGTCCGTTTTTAATATGGGTCCGCGCGTTGGGAGCAGGTTTTACCCAAACGGACCAATCTGATGTCCGTTTGTCCGTTTGGGTAGCCCGGTTGGAGATGCCCTTAGTGCTCTTAAAAGATGGCTGCGTGCGTACGTTAGGATAGGGTTCAACTCTGACTAGCTGGGCTGGCTCGCCTCTTGGCCTGTCTTTCAGGTACGCTAATCGAAAACCAGTTCAGTCTTCCGAATTACTTGGTTTCGATGATTTCAGTCGCAACCTATAATAGAAACTGAAAAACTGAAATCAAACGTCGCAGAAAATTTTGCTCCGATCAACATGCGAAATGAAACGAGGTTTTACTCCGATCGAGCTACATTCGAACATAATTTACATATAAGAATCAAAATACTAACTAATCCTGACGACGTGGGCTTAGCCCAGTGGTTGGGGTCGCAGTGGCGCACCCTAACGACCAGAGTTCGATTCCTGTCAGGGACGAATTTCGGAATTGTCACGCCAAGTCCCGCTTCTACTATATCAAAAAGTGTCTAGTTCCTCCTAGGCACGATTTCATTTTTTTTTCAAAATACTAACTAATCCTACGCTAATTTGATCCAAAATTGGGCCCGGAATAGTCACCGGGGCTCTACGCGGCGGCGGAGGAAGAGGGTTTTTCCGACGGCGACGCCAAGGCGACGACGACTGCGGCAACCTGGAACAGCGCCGCCTCCGCGGAGCTCCCGCGGGTGAGGGGAAGAGCCGGTGCGTCTTTGTTGTTGTCGTCGTCGTTGTCGCCGTGCGACGGAAGCGTCGGCAGCGGCAGGCTGCACGAGCCGCCGGACGGGCCTCGGCTTCCCCATCACGCACCTCGGAGCGCGTCTGCCGGCACACGAACCTGCGCGTCCACCTGCGGGACGCCCTCTTGCGCGCTCCCTCGAAGCGCGCCCACCTCGCGCGGTCCGGCTCCGACCGCACAGCTGGCGGACGCGGCGGCGAGCCTCCGCCGCCGATTCGGCCCCTCCCCTACCGCCCCGTCGTGTGCGCTCCATTGCAAACGGAGGGGAAGTCGCGGCGGAGCGGCTAAGGCGAAGGCGCGGAAGGAATTGCTCGCCGGAGGAAGAGCCCTTTCGCGACGGAGCATCGGCAGCTGCGGCGGGGAGTAGGGTTTTGGAAACCTACACCCCTCTGTGGCCTATATAAATACGGGGCGACCGTCGCGTTTCTCGGGCCCCCGAACTGAGTTTACGGGCCATGCCACGAGTTCAGGCTCTACTGTGGGCCACGTTTAGCCCAAACCCGTAAACTCGCCGGAAAAATACGGTTCCAGCAGGTTATTCGGTCTCTATTAGAGTGCTCTAAGCTAGGTTGGCTGGTCCATATGAACTAAGTGGCATTTTTTGCAATAGTAAGTTGTCTTCTACAGATTTTCTAAGTTGTATTTCCTGATAGTAATTTCTTGCTTTATACATGTGCTACTTGTATTTTTCTGTCGTGGAGCTCGGATGGGCCGCCACCTATTCTGCAGTGACGATCTCTTCGTTCTCCCACTGGTGGTCGCTCGATCGATCTGCTCCTGCCAACGGTGTTAAGGCGGAGGCCATTATAGTGGAGCAACGCCAGGATAGAGGAAACCAAGGGTCATCGTGGCTTCACGATTACATAGAGAGATGGCGGCGTCGAGGTGTTGACATCGGGATAAATGCCAACAAATGTGATCAGTTTTTTTGTTGGCGGTATTTATTGGTTCTACATATGAGAAAAATTGTTTTTGCACACACTAAATTGATTTTCACACAATTTTTCTAAGTCGTGTCTCTCAACAATACTTTGTTGCTTCACACGTGTGATAACTTGTATACCCCTAATTCTTAATTTCATACCTCTACATGAGAGTGACAACAACTATAGCGTGCACCAAATGCAACTTAGTGGGGGTATGGGTGCAGCTAAAACAACACATGCAACCAGGTGCTTTTCTTATCCCAAGTTGTATGTATTTACCAACTGAGTTGTAGTTCAAACAAGCAAAGTTTGGCCTGTGTCATTGGAGGTGGGCGATAAATTGGTTCTTCATATTTGTGCTAAGTTGTTTTTTTCTGGTGGTGTTATTGGTCTCATACATGAGGTAAGTTGTATTTTGTACACAATAAATTGTTCACTAACACATTTGCTAAGTCATGTTTGGACGGATTTAATCGTTACTTCACACATTTGCTAAGTCATGTTTGGACGGATTTAATCGTTACTTCACACATGTGCTAAGTTGCATACTATTTCTAAGTCATACACCCATTAGTGTTAAGTTGCATACCCACTAGTATTAAGTTATATATCCATTAGGGTTAAGTTGCATACCTTCTATTGTTAAGTTGTATACCCATCGCGGTTAACTTGCATCCATTGTTCAACATAGTTGTAGATGTAATGAACACAATTGCAATTTTTTATCTGTATTTAATCCATTTGGACACCTTTTTTATTTGTCCATTATCCAACTAAGGTTAAATTGCATCAATTGTCCAGTTGGCTCTCACCGTTATGGTGAAGTCGATCGAGCGCCATTATAGTGAACTTATCTATCCTTGCGCCTAAGTTGTTTTTATGTAGTGCAACAACAACGTGGGTTATGTCGTTTTTTGTTAAAAGTAAACTGACACTTCACACATGTGCTAAGTTGCATGCCCATGTTGCTAAGTTGTATACCACCTAGTGATATATGGTTTAGTTGCACCCATTGTTAGGTCAACTTGCACCATCTACATAGTTTAGTTGCATCCATTATTTACATCAATTATTAGGTTAAGTTGAAAAAGCTACTTGGTTTAGCTGCATCCATTATTAGGTTAAGTTGCGCAACTGCAAGGTTTAGTTGCATCTATTATTAGGTTGAGTTGCAACAACAACATGGTTGAGTTGCATATACTATTAAGTTGAGTTGCAACCACTTAAGGGTTTAATTGCATCCATTATTAGGTTAAGTTGCAACAACTAGAGTGTTTAGTTGCATCTATTATTAAGTTGAGTTGCAACAACTATAGAGGGTTTAATTGCATCCATTATTAGTTTAAGTTGCAAACTACATGTTTTAGTTGCATCTATTATTAAGTTGAGTTGCAAAAACTAGTACTTAGTGCGCTAGCACCACACCTAAGTTTTGTACCACTAGTGCTTGTCGGTAGAGCCCCCATCTAGGATGAGCGCCCCCGGAAGGCCGGAACCCCCCACCTTCACCGAGCGAGCGCCGCGATCCACTTCTCCACCTCCTGCGCAGCGCCATCTGGCCACTGCATCCCCCTCCTGAGACCCCCGCTGACCACCACGCCCTTGTCTAGCACCAGTTCCTCCCGCTGCGACTGCCGGATCAAATGAAGGAGACCGGAGATGGAGGTAGCTAGGAGCTCCGGAACGAGCTGGGCGAGGCGTCGCTTGTCGGGGTAAGAAGAGTAGCGGTAGGGGCGAGGCTCGCGCATGGCCGGAGCGAGGCCAGTAGGGGCGCCGGGCATCGATGTGGGCAGTCACCTCGCGAGGAAGAAGAGGGCCGAGCAGCTGAAAAGGGTCGAGCGATAGGGTGCATGCGTTAGGATATTCAGCGCTGATTGGATGGGCTCTTTGGCCGGTCTGGCTTAGCTGGGCTGGCTGGTAAAGGTGCCTCTTCCCCCCTAGTCTTCAGCTGACACGCATATGAGTTAGTTGCATTTTTTCAGTAGTAAATTGCTTTCTACAGATTTTCTAAGTTGGATTTCTCGGATAGTAGTTTCTTGCTTTATATATGTGCTACGTTGTGTTCTATTGTCGTGGAGCTCGGATGGGCCGCGACCTATTATATAGTGACGGATCTCTTTGTTCTCCCACTGGTGGTAGCCTGATCCAGTTGTTGCTGCCAAAGGTGTCGAAGGGCGGAGGCCAACATAGCGGGAAAACATCGGGATGGAGGAAACTAGAACGGGTGGTGGTGGCATCACGATTACACAGAGAGATGGCGGCGTCGGGGTTTCAACGTCGGGATAAAGGCTAACACATGTGATAAGGTTTTTTTTGGCAGTCTTTATTGGCTCTAAATATGAGAAAATTTGTTTTTTTTTCATACAATAAATTGATTTTCCCACAACTTTGCTAAATAAATTTTCTCAACAATAGTTTGTTGCTTCACATTGTTTAGTTGTATCCATTATTAGGTTAAGTTGCAGTATCTACAAGGTTTAGTTGCATCTACAAGGTTCATGGTGATTGAGGTGGAGTTGTACCTCACGGCGGCGGTTGTCACGAATGCAACATATTTGTTTCTTCATACATGTGCTAAGTTGTATTCTTGTCGGTGGTTTTATTGGTTCCGCATATGAGCTAAGTTGTATCTTGCACATAATAAATTGTTTGCTCACATATTTCCTAAGTCGTGTTGGTAGGCGGTATATTGTTGCTTCACACGTGTGCTAAGTTGCATACCCATTATTTCTAAGTTGTATACCCACTATTTGTTAAGTTCAATATACCCACTATAGTTAAGTTGCATCCATTGTCCAATGTAGTTTTACCACGCCGCTACTAAGTTGGCTAGAACCATTATCGTGAAATTGCATACCATCGTCGCAAACTTGCATGTCCATACGTCTAAGTTATGTACTTTTAATACTAAGTCGGCTACAATGATTTGGTGTGATGTAGCCCACCATTGCCGTGAAGTTGGTTACCAATACGTTTAAGTTACACATTATTTAGTATATGAAGTTGTATATTATTGGTACTAATTTGGCTACCCAAAACCAATTTTCGAATAATAATATTGGTATTATGAAGTTAGGGATTATTATTGTTGAGTTGACTATCTCGAAAACTAAGTTGGCTACAAAATAGAGAAATATAATGAACTTGAATATCGACATGCCTAAGTTGCATACTATTAGCACTAAATAGCACTACAAGAAAAGTTGCCATGGCCGACGAAGTTGAAGTCGCGCCGTGGTTGCTGGTGTACCATGGCCGACGATTTTGGGTCCCTCCGTGGTGCATGTCAAAACTTTTTTTCTCGTTTTTGAGGCCACCTAGCCCGACGAAAGCGGCCAAAACGTCGCGTATGGTGGCCCGGGACGTGGTGCATCTCGAAATCTCGGGTTCGCCGGCCGAGTCAACGCAAATCCGCACCGCCGAGGGATGTAGGGCCCGGATGGCAGCCTCTCCGGCATTGTTTTTTTTCTCGATCGCGCCATCTCGTTCAACGTTCTCCGATCGAGCCGTTTACGATGCGGGATCATGGGTCCCGCATGTCATCCTCTATGAACCAAAATTCTTTCTATTCTTGGATTTTTTTTGACCCCCTGATTTCTGGCTACTTCCTTTTTCTTTTGATCCCTTGCCGCCTTGGAAACGTTGAGACCGCTGCTGCTAAATGGGACCCGCATGTCATCCTCTATGTGCAATCAACTTTCATTTCTTGGAGTTTTTTTTGGCACCTTATATTTGGTCACTTGCCTTTTTTTTCGATCCCCTGCCGCCTCTCAAACGGTGATACCGCTGCTGCTAAATGGGACCCGCATGTCATCCTCTATGTACTATAAAACTTTCTTTTCTTGGATTTTTTTGGCACCTCATATTTGGTCACTTGCCTTTTTCTTTCGATCCCCGCCGCCTCTCAAACGGTGATACCGCTGCTGCTAAATGGGACCCGCATGTCATCCTCTATGGACTATAAAACTTTCTTTTCTTGAATTATTTTTGGCTCTTGATATTTGGTCACTTGCCTTTTTCTTTCGATCCCCTGCCGCCTCTCAAACAGTGAGACCGCTGCAGCTAAATGGGACCCGCATGTCATCCTCTATGAGCAATCAACTTTCTTTTCTTGGAGTTTTTTTTGGCACCTCATATTTGGGCACTTGCCTTTTTCTTTCGATCTCATGCCACGTTTGAAACGTTGAGGAACCTGCGGGCTCATGGGACCCGCATGTCATCCTCTATGTACTATAAAAGTTCATTTTCTTGGTTTTTTTCACCCTCTGATTTTTTGCAATTTCTTTTTTCTTTTGAACCCCTGCCGCCTCTCAAACGGTGATACCGCTGCTGCTAAATGGGACCCGCATGTCATCCTCTATGTACTATAAAACTTTCTTTTCTTGAATTATTTTTGGCTCCTGATATTTTTTCACTTGCCTTTTTCTTTCGATCTCATGCCACGTTTGAAACGTTGAGGAACCCGCAGGCTCATGGGACCCGCATGTCATCCTCTATGTACTATAAAAGTTCATTTTCTTGGTTTTTTTTCACCCTCTCGATTTTTGGCAATTTCTTTTTTCTTTTGATCCCCTGCCGCCTCTCAAACGGTGATACCGCTCGCTGCTAAATGGGACCCGCATGTCATCCTCTATGTACTATAAAACTTTCTTTTCTTGGATTATTTTTGGCACCTCATATTCGTTCACTTGCCTTTTTCTTTCGATCCCCTGCCGCCTCTCAAACAGTGAGACCGCTGCAGCTAAATGGGACCCGCATGTCATCCTCTATGAGCAATCAACTTTCTTTTCTTGGAGTTTTTTTTGGCACCTCATATTTGGGCACTTGCCTTTTTCTTTCGATCTCATGCCACATTTGAAACGTTGAGGAACCTGCTGGCTCATGGGACCCGCATGTCATCCTCTATGTGCTATAAAAGTTTCTTTTCTTGAATTATTTTTGGCTCCTCATATTTTTTCACTTGCCTTTTTCTTTCGATCTCATGCCACGTTTGAAACGTTGAGGAACCTGCTGGCTCATGGGACCCGCATGTCATCCTCTATGTGCTATAAAAGTCTCCTTTGTTGGATTTTTTTTCACCCTCTGATTTTTGGCTATTTCCTTTTTCTATTGATCCCCTGCCGCCTTGGAAACGTTGGGTAAGCTGCTGACTCATGGGACCCGCATGTCATCCTCTATGTACAATCAACTTTCTTTTTCTTTTGATCTCAAGCCGCATTTGAAACGTTGAGACCGCTGCTGCTAAATGGGACCCGCATGTCATCCTCTACGTACAATAAAGTTTCTTTTCTTGGATTATCTTTGGCTCCTGATATTTTGTCACTTGCTTTTTTCTTTCGATCTCATGCCGCCTTTGAAACGTTGAGTAAGCTGCTGGCTCATGGGTCCCGTATGTCATCCTCTACGAACAATAAAAGTTTCCTTTCTTGGAGTTATTTTTTACCCCTAATTTCTGGCTATTTGCCTTTTTCTTTTGATCTCCTGCCCCCTCTGAAACTATGAGGACGTCGTTGGCAGGTCGGTCCCACATGTCATCCTCTATGAACAATAAAAGTTTCCTTTGATGGATTTATTTTGAACCCCTAATTAATTTCTGGATATTTCCCCTGCCGCCTTGGAATCGTTGAGGATGCTCCTGCCTCATGGGTCCCGCATGTCATCCTCTCAGAACGGTAAATGTTTATTTTCTTAGATTTTGTTGACCAAACGATTTTTGGCTTATTTTTTCTTTCGATCACGTGCAGCCTTTAAAACGTTGAGGACGCTGCTGGCTCACGGGTCCCACATGTCAACCTCTATGAACAATAAACGACGAGGATGCTGCTGCCTCATGGGTCCCGCATGTCATCCTCTCAGAACGAAAATGTTTCTTTTCTTGGATTTTTTACCAACAGATTTATGGTTTATTTTTTCTTTCCATCCCCTGCCGCCTTTAAAACGTTGACGACGTTGTTGGCTCATGGGTCCCCGATGTCGACCTCCCCGTACAAGAAACATATGATATCTTGATTATTTTGCGGACAATAAACAATGTATTGCGCTCCGAGCTATTTCAAACGGATAATTAAATCTTTATTTTTACATAAACAAACTTATATGTTGAATCTCCTTGTTTTTTTGTCTTTGCGAAGCATAGGACTTTCCTGTTTTTTAGAAAATTCGGAACTTTCCTGTTTTGGAGTGGGCTGAAATTGTACGAGTCAAAAGGCCAAGCGGGATAGTTCGAAGGCCCGGATGTCCGGATGCAGCCCAATTGAAATCTTTCTTCTTGGATTTTTTTCACCCCCGATTTACGGCTACTTCATTTTTCTTTTGGTTCCGTGCCGCCTTGGAAACGTTGAGACCGTCGCTGCAAAATGGGACCCGCATGTCATCCTCTACGTACAATAAAATTTCTTTTCTTCGATTATTTTTGGCTCCTGATATTTGGTCACTTGCCTTTTTCTTTCGATCCCGTGCAGCCTCTCAAACGGTGATACCGCTGCTGCTAATTGGGGCCCGCATGTCATCCTCTATGTACAATCAAGTTTCTTTTCTTGAATTATTTTTGGCTCCTGATATTTGGTCACTTGCCTCTTTCTTTCGATCTCATGCCACGTTTGAAACGTTGAGGAACCTGCTGGCTAATGGGACCCGCATGTCATCCTCTATGTACTATAAAAGTTCATTTTCTTTGTTTTTTTTCACCCTCTGATTTTTGGCTATTTCCTTTTTCTTTTGATCCCCTGCCGCCTTGGAAACGTTGAGTAAGCTGCTAGCTCATCGGACCCGCATGTCATCCTCTATGTCCATCAACTTTATTTTCTTGGATTTTTTTGACCCCCTAATTTACGGCTACTTTCTTTTTCTTTTGATCTCAAGCCGCATTTGAAACGTTGGGACCGCTCGCTGCAAAATGGGACCCGCATGTCATCCTCTATGTAAATAAAGTTTCTTTTCTTGGATTATCTTGGGCTCCCGATATTTTGTCACTTGCCTTTTTCTTTCGATCTCATGCCGCCTTTGAAACGTTAAGTAAGCTGCTGGCTCATGGGTCCCGCATGTCATCCTCTACGAACAATAAAAGTTTCCTTTCTTGGAGTTATTTTTTACCCCTAATTTCTGGCTATTTGCCTTTTTCTTTTGATCTCCTGCCCCCTTTGAAACGATGAGGACGCTGTTGGCAGGTCGGTCCCACATGTCATCCTCTATGAACAATAAAACTTTCCTTTGATGGATTTATTTTGAACCCCTAATTAATTTCTGGCTATTTTCTTTTTTTCTTTGATCCCCTGCCGCCTTGGAAACGTTGAGGATGCTGCTGCCTCATCGGTCCCGCATGTCATCCTCTCAGAACGATAAATGTTTTCTTTTCTTGGATTTTTTTACCAACTGATATTTGGTTTTTTTTTATTTTCGATCCCCGCCGCCTTTGAAACGTTGACGACGCTCGCTGGCTCATGGGTCCCCGATGTCAGCCTCCCGTACAAGAAACATGTGATATCTTGATTATTTTGCAGACAATAAACAGTGTATTTCGCTCTGAGCTATTGCAAACGGATAAATTAAATCTTTATTTTTACAACTTATATCTTGAATCTCCTTGTTTTTTGTTTTGGCGAAGCATAGGACTTTCCTGTTTTTTTTTTGAGAAAATCCGAACTTTCATGTTCTGGAGTGGGCTGAAATTGTACGAGTCAAAAGGCCCAGAAGGATAGTTCGAAGGCCCAGATGTCCAGATGCGGCCCAATTGAAATCTTTCTTTTCTTGGATTGTTTTCACCCCCGATTTACGGCTACTTCATTTTTCTTTTGGTCCTGTGCCGCCTTGGAAACGTTGAGACCGCTGCTGCCAAATGGGACCCGCATGTCATCCTCTATGTACAATAAAGTTTCTTTTCTTGGATTATTTTTGGCTCCTGATATTTGGTCACTTGCCTTTTTCTTTCGATCTCATGCCACGTTTGAAACGTTGAGGAATCTGCCGACTCATGGGACCCGCATGTCATCCTCTATGTACAATAAAAGTTTGATTTCTTGGATTTTTTTCACCCTCCGATTTTTGGCTATTTCCTTTTTCTTTTGATCCCTCGCCGCCTTTGAAACGTTTAGTAAGCTGTCGGCTCATAGGTCCCACATGTCAGCTCGTATGAACGATAAAGCTTTCCTTTCTTGGAGTTTTTTTTTGACCCCTAATTTACGGCTACTTTCATTTTCTTTTGATCTCAAGCCGCATTTGAAACGTTGGGACCACTGCCGCACAATGGGACCCGCATGTCATCCTCTATGTACAATCAAGTTTCTTTTCTTGGATTATTTTTGGCTCCTGATATTTGGTCACTTGCCTTTTTCTTTCGATCTCATGCCACGTTTGAAATGTTGAGGAACCTGCTGGCTCATGGGACCCGCATGTCATCCTCTATGTACTACAAAAGTTTATTTTCTAGGGGTTTTTTTTTCACTCTCTGATTTTTGGCTATTTCCTTTTTCTTTTGATCCCCTGCCGCCTTGGAAACGTTGAGTAAGCTGCTAACTCGTGGGACCCGCATGTCATCCTCTATGTACAATCAATTTTCTTTTCTTGGAGTTTTTTTTACCCCCTAATTTCTCGCTACTTTCTTTTTCTTTTGATCTCAAGCCGCATTTGAAACGTTGGGACAGCATGTCATCCTCTATGTACAATAAAAGTTTCTTTTCTTGGATTATTTTTCACCCTCTGATTTTTGTTCACTTGCCTTTTTCTTTCGATCTCATGCCGCCCTTGAAAACGTTGAGGAACCTGCTGGCCCATGGGACCCGCATGTCATCCTCTATGTACTACAAAAGTTTCTTTTCTTGGATTTTTTTCACCCTCTGATCTTTGGCTATTTCCATTTTCTTTTGATCCCCTGCCGCCTTGGAAACGTTGAGTAAGCTGCTGACTGATGGGACCCGCATGTCATCCTCAATGTACAATCAAGTCTCTTTTCTTGGATTTTTTACCCACTTATTTTTGGTCACTTGCCTTTTTCTTTCGATCTCATGCAGCCTACGAAACGTTGAGGAAGCTGCTGGCTCATGGGACCCACATGTCATCCTCTATACTATAAAAGTTTCTTTTCTTGGATTTTTTTTCACCCTCTTATTTTTGGCTATTTCCTTTTTCTTTTGATCCCCTGCCGCCTTGGAAACGTTGATTAAGCCTGTCGACACAAGGGCCCCGCATGTCATCCTCTATGTACAATCAACTTGCAAGATCTTGGAGCGAAAGAGCTTGTATAAGTGGGACCCATATGTCATCCTCTATGTACAATAAAAGTTTCTTTTCTTGGATTATTTTTTGCTCCGGATATTTGGTCAGTTTCCTTTTTCTTTTGATCTCATGCCGCCTCTGAAACGTTGAGTAAGGTGCTGGCTCATGGGACCCGCATGTCATCCTGTATGTACAATAAAGTTTCTTTTCTTAGATTTTTTTTACCCCCTGATTTTTGCTAACTTGCCTTTTTCTTTTCGATCATATGCCGCCTTTGAAATTGAGGTCGCCGCTGGCTCATGGGTCCCACATGTCAGCCTCTATGAACAACAAACCTTTCCTTTGTTGGATTTATTTTTTACCCCTAATTTCTGGCTATTTGCCTTTTTTTCTTTTGATCCCCTGCGGCCTTTGACCCACATGTCATCCTCTATGTACAATAAAAATTACTTTTCTTGGATTATTATTTTTGGCTCCTGATATTTGGTCACTTGCCTTTTTCTTTCGATCTCATGCCACCTTTGATACGTTGAGCAACCTGCTGGCTCATGGGACCCGCATGTCATCCTCTATGTACTATAAAACTTTCTTTTCTTGGATTTTTTTCACCCTCTGATTTTCTTTTGATC
>NC_061514.1:45070472-45108580 GCF_022539505.1 Lolium rigidum | reverse complement strand
ACGATCCTTTCATCAGGGCACTCAACTTCATTGCAGACAACAAAGAAGAGTATGCCGAGTACCATGAGCTGCAGATATCGAAGAGTAGGACATGGCTTAGGACCTGGCTACTCAAGCAGTTTCCTGCTTAGTACTATCGGAGAGTAGGACATGGCTTAGGCTCGAATTCTAGTATGCGCAAATCTGAGCAAAATTTAAGTTTAATAAATTTTATATCTAAGCAAAATTTAAATTTAAACAAAATTTAAATCTGAGTAAAATTTCAAAATTATGAGTGTGAGCAAAAATTTATTTTGAACAAATTTCGAATCCAAGAAAAATTTCAAATTTTGAATATGACTAAAATTTTATTTTAAACAAATTTTGACTCTAAGCAAAATTTGATTTTAAACAAATTTCGAATCTAAGAAAAAAAATTGAAAAAAATCGAATCTAAGCAAAATTTGAATTTGAACAATTTTTTAAATAAGTAATTTTTAAAAACCGACCGGAAGCCGAACAAACAGTCCAAAAAAAAATTGCGATTAAAACCTTATAGCATATTCCTAAAACCGGAAGAAATCAAAATAATATAACACCTCTATTTATAACGGGCCGCGGGCCAAAAATGTCCGCTCCTAAGTGATGCCTCCCAATATGCAATAAATAGTGTTTGTCGCATCGGTTTGTCGTAAAGCGATCGATAGAAGGCCGAATCAAACTACCCGACTAATTGTAAGACTGGTGCCAATGCATCACAGGTTATAGCCTCGTTACGTCAGTTTTTACCTTCACTCTCACCCCACTCTCACCCCACGGTGCCAGTGCACGGGCTATAGTTTCAGCTCTCACTTCTCTCTCCTCCACATCACCCAACGGCTTGCTGACGTGGACGAATCAAATCGCGCCACCCGCTCTCGCCCCGCTAGCACCCCCACCCGCCAGCGCGCCGCTCCCGCTCTCGCCCCCTTCTTGCCCCGCTCTCGCCTCCCTCTCCGCGCCAGCGCGGGCGGCAGCCGGGCGGTAGCGGGCGGTACCGCCGGGCGGTGGATCCGTCGCCCCGCGCTGCCGTCTCGCCGCCAACTCGCCCCGCTATCGCTCCGTCGCGGGCGAGCTCTCGCCCGGGTTGGCACCAGCCTAAACAAAACATCCCCTCAAAAAAACAAATTGTAAACAAAAACATCCCTCAAATTTTTTTGTAAACAAAAACAAAATCGCCCGACCTGGCCTTGTGCTAGCGCATCCGCAAACCCCAGAATCCCAGATTAATTTCCCCCAAAAAACACCCAATTCCAAACATTCCAGGCTCTCCCTTCCCTCCCTCCTCGCAGGTTTCTGTCGCCGGCGAGATGGTTGCCATGTCGAGCCTCCGCTTCCTAGCGACGTCCTCGTCGTTCCTGTGCCAGCCGCGGCGCTTCCAGTCAGCCGGCGGGTTGGCTGCCATCCCCACACTCCGCGTTGCTGCCTCGGCCTCACCCGCCCTGCAGCATGCGCGGCGTCTCTCCTACGCCGGCGATGTCGGCGCCTCCCTCCGCGTCGTCGCGCAGGACACACCGGCGGCCCGTCCCCAGCGCCTCTCCTCCGCCCAGTTCCCGTTCCCGGTATGATCTCCGCCCCCTCCTCTCTCGCCTGCTCCCCCTCCCTCCGCGCCCCCTTCATGAGCCCGTGATGAATCATTAGGGTTCCATCCGCACCGCCGCTGCCCGCGGACTCCAGGTCCGCTGCTTCCCGACGCGCCAGGATGAAGGTGCCGATGATCCATCCAAGGAGGGGCTCGAGCTCCCACAGTCACCGACCACCCCCGGGATGACAGGACACGGGCCCTTGGTCTCTGCCCTCTCGTCGGAGACCAGCAAGCGCCCCGTGGTCCACCTGATGGCGGTGCTACTGCTCTCTGGGGTTAAGAACCCAGAGTTCCGTAGCTTTGTTGAGGCAGCTGGGACTCGGTATAAGTTTCCTACCAAGGTCACTGTGGGTATACTCTTGGGAGCCGCGGTCATTTCCGTACTCTTCGATGCTGCCGTGATGGGGAAGGAGGTCAATGAGGTCTGCTCTTACCTGTTGACCCATCGTCAGAAGGTGGAAAAGGATGATCGCTGAAGACTGAAGTTGTTTACAGTTCAGAATAGGTGAGTAATCTTTGGCATTAACGTTTCTTGAACTACCTTTATTGATTGATTGATTGACTGTTCACTTGTTCTGGCAGTAACCACTTAATTACTATCATAGTACATTTGTTATAACTTCCACTGTATGAATTCCTTTTGAAATCCCTACTTGCCATTGTGAATGTAGTTATGTGGGCAGGGCAGAACCAGTTCTTACTACTGTGAAAACTTGTTGACAATGTAGCTAGATGTAAGTAATCTGGTGCCGTTTATTTGAGCCATTCTTGCCATCATAGTACTTACAAAAGGTGGGGTCACAGTGAGAGTTTTTTGCTTCTTAGCATTGATGTTCAATATAGTATAGTAGAGATGCCTTTTTCTACAGACTATTTTCTGAGTGCTGAACATACATGCCAGATGCATTGAACCAATTGAGTGTCACAAATGTTAAGCACTGAGCATTCCTGCAATCCTACATGCCTCTTCGACTGAAACTGATGTCAAAAGTTTTGGTGCTGCTGCTAACATCAGTTATGTTTGGTACATTGCGGAGAGTATAATTGTCTTGTAAATGACATCAACATTATGCACTATTTTCACTTGTAACCAGAATAGTTTAGCTTGATCTTATATGATGGCGCCTACATTGTGTAACCATGGTTTTGGTGATCTTTTCGAATTGTTGTTTATTGTTATAGCCCGAGTTATACCAGTTCAGTTTGTATTTAGTCCATATTCTTTTCATGTCTTACTGTTGTGCTTTTTTGCAGGTATGACAAGGTTAGAAGGGCACATAACCTGAAAATATAAGATTCCCAAGACTCACAGAGTACCGTTACTAGAGCTGCTTTAGTGCACAATTTTTACACATGCATATCATACATTGGATTCGATGCATTTTCCAGGTGAAGCATCGGGAGACATCAAACTTGCACATTTACTTAGTTTCTTTCCTACTGCAGTTTCATCATGACGAGTTTAAAGAATGTGAGAATTTGTTGTGGGAAATTACCATGATAAATAGATGTTGTCTTAGTTGGTGTACAATCTGTGTATAGTACATGAGACTCTGTGTACTTCACTGAGACACGAGAAACTTGAGAACTTAATGGTTTCATGGCAATATGAATGCCAACTTGCCAAGTCTTGTTGCTTCAGTGTGAGTAGACTTTTCGTGTTCGTTTCCTTCATTTGGTAGTCTTGTTCCTCTGTACATGAGGTTGGTACCTGGATGTTTGATTTTCTGCTTTTACTACTCCAGTACTTGAATGTGTAAAACTGCTTCGTTTATTACTGTTTATTTTTATTTTTCTATGTTACTGGCCTGCAGCATGTGTTGAAAGTTGAAACTCACGATGGAGAGAGATTGAGAGAAGCACGTCATAGTGGGGCGGAGCTGGGTGAGACGGGCGTAGAGTCAAAGAGGCCAGCGCCGGTGGGGAATGTTCATTATTATGTTTGATTTCGTCTTTTTTCCCTGCCCGGGATCCTCACACTGTGATCCAGGATCCAGCAATGGTCGAGGCCCCGCAGGGATGCGTGCCAAATTGAATAGATCCTGTGGTTCATGTTGTGGGTGGCGGGGTTTGGATCAGTTGGTTCATTGGTGTTTTTCAGTTTCGGTTTTTCAGGATTGGGAGAGAGCAGAGGTGTTGTTCATTCAGGGCGCGAGGACATTGATTGGGAATTTTGCCAGTCGCTAATATAGGTCAGTTCTTGATTTTCTCAATCGTGTGTAGTTAGACCTTTATCCCCCAGCGTCATGGGTTTTCACTTGTCAGTAGACTAGTTTTTGATGTATGGACATCCTGCAACTTCAGTGATTGTGCGTTAGCTGATGCACCTATGTGGCTATATTAATGGTTTGTTTTCATAAGTAGGGGCGACCTCTCTTTATGGTCTGTTTAGTAGACATGCCATGATGACAATGCTGTAAGGCTGAAGGTCTTTACCTGAACCAGGGTGTTCTTGAGTTCGTTTTGGCTTTTCCAAAAATGAATTGGGGATGTATTAACTAGTTGAACTATTGGTCATTCCCATACAGGCCATTTTTTTGGAATAGGATACATCTGATGTTAATAGTGGGGGTAGGGTGTGGAATGGTGGGTTTATGTGGGCTGCCAACTCATATTCTTTGGGTGCCATTTGTCTTTTTTTTGTCTTATCAGCGTGTACTTTACCCCTGTTTCTAGGCCCTGTACAACGTGACTGCCAACAAGATCATTTGATCAGAATCATTAATTATAGATTCTAACCACCATTAGATGATCTGGCTGGCGAATATTTTCAACATGAAAATGCAGAACAGGACAACAAGTTGAATGATTATAATGATGTCATTTTTTTTCTTTTTATCCACATTTATTTTCTTTTCATCACTTTTCAGTAGTTCTTTGCACCATCACTCCATTATGTCATTCTGCCTCTTACATTTTCCTTTTCTCTCGATTACTTTGGTATTCCTTTTCTGTTGTTTATTGTTTCTTCCATGTAGGCATTGCACATTTCAAGGAGGAATATAGCTCTTGCTGACACATTATTTGGGTTGTTCAGTCAAGAGTTCCTCATTTTCTATTCATGGCTCCACCTTGTGGTCGTGATGATTATCTGTTTTTTTTTTTGTTGTCTCAGCTTTGAATTGAAGAAAAAATTAGTGAGTTCTGAAGGATGCCCTCTTTCGGGTTGAGATTTGTAATCACTTCTTGTTTCCGCAATACATGCAAGCAGTCAGCTTTCTTCGTAAAGAATCTTAGCTTTGCAGTTCGCTTTACGATTTTTCTCACTCTCTTCCTCCTGGAACAGAAAATTGGAGGTATATGGTAATGGCAGGGGTCCTTTTTTGATATTTGCTTGAATACTTCTGAGATTTAATAAGACTCCTAATAAATGAAAGGATTGTGATCGAAAAACTTTGTTTTGGATGCCTCATGTTCGAGCATTCCAAACTAGGTAGGTTGCTGGTTGTATTGGTCCCATGTCATCTGAAATGAGAACTGTTGCAAAACAGTTCTCATAGGAAAGATTGCAGTCCAGCGTATCTTGGGTTTTATGAATCTGAAATCATAATTGATAGAGAAGGTGGTAAAGGATTTTATTTTATCTAAGTTCGAACAGGAATAACTTCAGAAAATTTCTTCACCATTTTATATAAGTTGTTTTTTTAATTATCAGTCTATTCTTGTCTTTGTTAGTATCAGTCGCTTCATTCTTCATTTTAGTTACGTAATTCTGTTAGATTAGTATCTTTCTTCAGCCCTTTTCTTTGTTCATTCTTGGTTTCCTCATTTTATTTTCTTCAGTTTGTCATTGTAGTGTTCCTTCAGTCCACTTTTTCACTTCAGTAACTTTTTACTTAATTATTCAGTTTTCTTTGTCATCCCTCAGGTGTGTGTTTATTTCTCCTCAATCATGGGTTTTCATTATCAGTGTCATTCGTGCATTTGTCAGTCTTTTCACTTTATCAGTAGCATTTTTTGTCAATCTAATAATTGTCAATGATTAATTATTGATCTTGTGAGCTTATCATAATTAGCTTGTTCTTATCAGTATCATTCTTATCATGTACTTCCTTCGTCCCATAATATAAGATGTTATTGAGAGCTGGGCGTTGACCAGTTGGTAGTGGCAGCGGGTGCACGCCCAGCCCACCAGGGGAGCCCTGGACTCCCCCATGGTGCTCATGGTTGCTTCTTCTATACAAAAAATCACCAGGGACTAGTCCCTGTTGGTCCCATATAACATCTTATATTATGGGATGAAGGGAGTACTTATTATCATTCTTGTCATGTCAGATTACATAGAACCTTTTTTTGTTTTTCCTGCAATACACATTTTTGTGGGAGTGTTATCCACTAGAGGAGGCTGTACGAATCAGCTACTCTGAATGTGTGGGTGTATGCTAGACTAGAGAAAACACAATGGATCACCATTTGTTCATCGCCCTTGCTACTTTTCATTTTGCAATCTCCTTGTGTTTTAATGGTGTAGTTGCACTCGTGGTGGTTGGAGGTAATTACAGTAGGGATAAATATGCTACTGTTTGTGATTGGTGGCTCTACTTCAAATACTAATAATGGAAGCAATTTTAATGCGGTGGGGGGCTAAGCCGCCTCACTGTTGTGTTTGATGTTCAGTAGTTTGTTGGCTCGTGTTGCTACTAAGTCATGAATTGTCAGACGAGTTGAAACTCGAGGGGATGTGTTATTTTCGTTATAACATTGTAGTTCCGTCTTTTTGTGTGTGCAAGTACTTGTGAACATGGAGGTTTGATTTGTATGCTATCTCATTGTTTTCGAAAGCCATGTCAGCATGTCTGGACGTGGATATTTATTCAGCTACCTTTCTTGCGTAGTACTTGATGCTAATTTCTTCACAGCCCCATTTTCAGAGTACAGTTTTTTTTTTTTTTTGAAATGGTACATGCTATCCCTTCTTTAAGGTAAATTGCTGTTTCAGGTTCGTAATGAAATGGTGATCATTTTCTTTAGTTCTGCACTATGTAAAAAGGTGAGAGATAGGGGGAAACTGAAGCGAGTTAGCTCTGGGCTAGCCACAAGGCTGACAGGTAAGGGCAGGAGGCAGCTTGTTCCAATGAGAACACTGAAAACAGCTTGGTCAAATTTGACTGGACTCGCATTTGGAAGATGAGAGCTCCAAATAAGTTAAAGTTTGTGTGGAGCGTGGCTCATAACAGCTTGGCTAAGCCCACGAGAAACGAATCCCCCACGGCGGCTATTCCCACCTTATCTCTAGCTACAGTAGAGAGAGGCGAAGAGGGAGCTCCACCGTTTTCCAGCAGAGGCCGCCGACGAACCCAGGGGTTCTCCACCTCTCCGGCGGCCGCTCCGGCGGCGGGAGGGATGGGGAACCCCGGTGGTCCGTGTCAGGCGTGTACATATTGCTAGGGATAGGTTTGCCGGAGGCGTCGATCTGGTGGGAGCGACGCCGCGTCGGGAGGTTCTGCCCCAGCTCCGTTCTCACCTCGTCGGTGTCCTTCAGGGCGGTGCGAAGGAGCTGGATGGCGTAGATTCCTGCCGTCCCGCGTGGGCGGTGAGGTTAGGTCTTCTCGTCTGTCGATGCCGGCGGCGAGATTCGTCTTCTTGGACTGGGTCGGCGAGACGGTTGCGGCGGCCCAGTCAGAAGATTTTGTTTCCTCGATCTCGTCTCCGCTGCGGTGGTGTGAGCTCTGGCGTCGTCGGGAGATCAAGGAAGTTTATCTACAGGAGTCCGGCCTGTGTTGCTTGCTTCCTGTTCAAGCGGCGGCTCGGGCGCTTCCGGGGCAGTGCTTGTTCCAGTGCAGGGTGGAGGTTTGAAGGTGAGCGGCTCCGGCGTGTTCTCCCCGAGGACCTCGAGCGGAGGCGACGGAATCGGGACCCGTGGTGTTCTGGGGATCTCCCCGGCCGATGAGCCACAAGGAGAAGGGCTCTGCAGCAGAGCGGCGGGCCACATCATCGGCTCACAAAGCGTCTTCGTCGCGATGGGGACCTACGGGTTCATGGCCAGGAGGTGCTCCGTTTTTTCTCCGGCGTGCGTTTCGGCGATGCAGGAGGTTGGACACGGGCGGCGGCGAGTTCGTCTCAAAATATCCCAGGGATGGGAGTGTAAATTTCTTGTCTTCCGGGGTGTTTTGTGTCGTTGTGCTGGGATACGTGTTGTATCCGGGAGCTTCGTGTGAGTTCCAGCGTCTTGTACGTGTTTCTTTTGATAAATGAGATGGCGCGGTAACTTCCTAAAAGAAAAACAGCTTGGCTAACACGAATACCACCTGTCGGGTTTGTCATATGTTAATTTTTTTTTCGAGGTTGACGGGGAAAAACCCCACCGCTTGTTGCATTCCATCGAAAGTAGCCTGGCAGGCCCAAGATCTTACAATCAGATTAGAGATATCACAGGGGATACAAGGGAGAAGAAGACAATTAAAAGACAGAAAAAGAAAACAACTAGAAGAGAGGAACACAAAGGGAAGGGGAGGTTAGCATTCGAAGCCAACCGAACCCCCCGGAAGACAGCATCTCAAGGAGCGACCACCACAACTTGGCAAGGCGAGCGACGGGCGAGGACCTGCAAAACCGAGACCAGCACAGTCGAAGGACGTCGGATAGCCGAGACTGGGGCGACGACACCGGTGTGTCGACCCCGTGGTCGAAGGGCGATGCAGAAACGAGTCCCACCACAAGGACGACCAAAAGCAAAGTCGCAACCAGAACACCACCTTGAGTACCTCAAGTCGACAGCCGAGGAGGATCTCCGGTGAGAACCTCAACACCAAAGGCAAGTAGCCCCAGGAACAGGTAGTGGAATACGTGGAGACCAGACAAGAGCACACCAAGAATCGTCACCGGCACGGTCGAAGGGCGTCGGATAGCCGAGTCCGTGCGACGACACCGGTGTGCCGTCGGCGAAGCCGAGAGGCGTTGTGCCGCCGAGACCAAACACAGTCGAAGGGCATCGGATAGCCGAGACTGGGGCGACGACACCGGTGTGTCGCCCCCGTAGTCGAAGGGCAGCGCAAGCCGAGGCCACCCCGGGACGTCTAGGCAGCACCGCCTGAGCCACCATGACCACAGCCTCGTCCTGCAAGGAGACGAACCGAGGGCCGGCGAGAAGACGAGAGGCGATGCCGCCCGACACAGGTCAGGCTCCAAGACGATGCTCCAACAGCAGCCATCGCCTGACCCGGAGAAGTCCAGGTCTGGGATTTCTCCCGGAGCACTGACATGAGCAGCACAGATGGTGCTTCCCACTCTGCATCGGAACAGGCCGTCCTCACCACCTCAACAGCACCAATGGCGCGAAGCAGAGGGCCCTTCACGAGGCTGAAGGGCAGCTGGCCGGCCCATTCCCGCAAGACGCCCCTGGGGCCGCATCTTCCGTGCGAGATCTTCCGCAGCCGGAGGAGTCCGTAAGGACAAGGAGCCGCGCCGCCCCGTGCACCGGCCGGGGACGCGAGGAGCAGCGGCCACCGCCGGCGTCGAAGCGACCGGCCGTCGCGAGGAAGAGGCGCCGCACGGGAGCGGAGCGCGAGAGGCGGGGAGGAGGTCGGCGAGGACGAACCGAGTGGCGAGAGCGCCGAGCCGCCGCCGGCGATTCACGGACGCGAGGAGCAACCCGGTCGCTGTGCGAGCACAGGGGACGGGAGATCGTTTGGATTGTTTGGGAAACGAGAGATGCTCCCCGCCGCCGCCGTCCGCCGTGGGGCGGCCTCCTCCGGCGGTGGCGGGGGCTGCGGGCGAGGTAGGTGGGGGGAGGCTGTGGCGGCGGCGCGAGGGTCACCTCAGAATCGCCCAGGGCGACCCGGAGGCGGGTTAGGGTTCCCGATCAATGGGGAAGAATGTCATATGTTAAATGAAGACGGTGGGCATATTTTTCTCAAATGCATAAAGATGAAAGCGTGCTGGAGTATGTCGGCGTTGGAAGATGTTCTTGTAAAGCTGACAGCTTGCAATTCAGCTCATGGGATGTTGAAGGAACTCTGGAAGTGTGGTGAGAAGACACAGCTAAAAGCCTTGACATTAATGTGGGAATGGTGGAACATGAGAAATAAATGCCGGGAATCCTAGTACCCAAGTTCTGATGTTGTTTATCACAAACTGCAGAAGCTCTTGGTGGATTCCCGATCTCTGAATTATCGAAATAAGCCACCAAAACCACCAGACCTGACCAAATGGCGTAAACCACCTGTGAACCAGGTGAAAGTAATCTTTGATGGTGATTTTGACTAGAGCAATGGTTCTGGGGCCTGGGGGCCTGGGGCTGTGTGATACGCAACCACGTGGGCGGTTTCGTCGTTGCGGGTCCGGGTAAATCAGTGTACTTAGGTCTCCTCTGCACTTTTTTTTTTTGATAAAGGGATACCAATTACATCCAGTCTCTGCAACAACGCTCCACCCTAATGACAGTACGGATGCACACAGCCAAAAAAGAGTAAAGAAAACTAAGAAATAAAAGTCCCGTTACACCCTTCTAGACCTAGCAACAACAATACAACCACCACCGTGATAACACCTGAAGTACAGACTCTCCAAAAGCGACGCCTCCAAGAAGGAAACACTGCACCAGTGTCGTCGTTGCCCGACCAAAGGTCTTAGGATTTCACCCTGAAGATAGTCCCCACTCTCAAAACAATACCTCCAACAAGAACATTGTCAGGCACAACCAATTAAGTCGCGACTTGGGTTTCCACCCCGAGAGGTAAGACTCGAACTTCCTCATCTTGCCGCCGCCCCCACATGCATACCACTGCTGCAAGCCCGGAACGCCAAGCATATCCCTCAGCATCATGTTGACTCGAACCTCCTTTAGCCAGTCCACCAATCCGGCCTTCATGATATTCCTTCTTCTGACTTCACCATGGACCAAAAAATCACCTGATGTCAACGCAGAATATAGCTTCTTATCAGTTTTTTTTTTAATAGGCGTTGTTGCAACACCGTTGCCCATAAACTAGCAAAATCTGGTGTGTGTGTCGAGTCAGAACTCTTTCTGGGAGCACCGCTGCTATATGTATGTCAAACTTCGTCCGATTTTTGTACGTATGATCGTGGGTTCGTGGCAGCGCCCAGCGAGCTTTGCCTCATGAGGGGCTGGCTCTCCTCTTACTCTGTTAGTAGACCCCACAACTTAAATCACTTTTTTTTTCCTTATCTATTTGTATAATGCTTGGACGCCGCTAGCAGCCATTGCTACGGAGGTGAGCTCTATGAGAGCGATTAATAAGTCAAGATGTAAGAGGTTCGATTCGGCGCACTGACTAGCTGGATGGCAAATCCTATACACCGTCTTTAAAAGTATTTTTGTTAGAAAAAGAAGATGATTTCTCAAACATGGGGATGGGTATACTATTCAGGGTACACTAGATTTACTTGCTCATGCAATGTGCTTTATAGAGAACTGTTTGGGCCTGCCAATGGTTTCTCCACTAGATTGTTTCCTGATAACTGGAATGATCAAGAAAAGCGGATAGATGAATATAGATTGATGCAAGATATGCTGGCCTGTACTGCTGTTCTAGGAGGCACTGATAAACCAAAATGGAAATGGACAAAAACTAGAAGTTTTCTATGAAAACCATGTACTCTCGCTTGTCCAGTAATGGGGTGGATATATCTTTTAAACACCTATGGAAAGCGAAAATCTCTTATTGAAGTTTAGCTTTGGTTAACTAATTTGAGTGGACCAGCTCAAGGAAGAGAGACTTGAACTCATCCATTTGCGCCTGTTGGAGTAGTGACACCGACACCTGTACTCCAAGGCCATCCCTTCCACGCATCAGCGCCAGCTGACCGTCGTGGTTCATCCTGATGGGCTCGGTTCGCCTTGGCGTTCCCCACCCGAAGTCGGCGATGTCATATGCCGCGAAGGCCGACGAGCCAGACACGTTCATTAGCCGGTCCCATGAGGCCAGCATAATCGGGGTCAGGTGACTCTGCTGGTTGGCAGGATCCCTGTTCATCCTTCGGATCTCATCTTGGACCGCCGCGGCGGCGGTCAGCAGGGCGCGTGGGCCGCGGAGCTCTCGTGCAGGGAGCATCACAAGGCACCGGGTGAGGCACACGCCGACGTATCCCCTATCGACGGGAGGGTCGAGACGGCCGCGGACGTCCGCCAAGAAGAAGAGCAGCAAATCGTCGTTCAAGGGAAACGGCTTGCACCGAGCAAAGCACGTCCAGGCGAGGGCGGTGACGGTGACGAAGGTGGACGGAGGGCCCGTGAGAGGTGCGTCATGGGCTTCGCCTAGATGGACGATGTGCTGCTTCAGGCGTTGGATGTCCGGCATGTCCAAGGTGAACGTCCGGCGGGTGAACCGCGGGCGGTCCTCTAAGAACAACGGTGGCGTTGTCACCTGTGCACCGGCACAGGCAAGGGTCAAATGTAATGTTGTGGGATTCCTTAACGTACTACATACTGTAGGAACGTACCAAAGGAAGATTCGGCGCCCACTCATGGAAGATTCTCCTGGCCTCCTCCTCCTCGCCACGGGGCAGCTTGACGAGCGAGCGGTCGAAGGAAGGTGTCAACGCCGGCGTCTCACCCCGGCAAGCAGTTGCCCACGCCTCCACGAACGTCCACAATGACCGCCCGTCCGCGACGGCGTGGTGCACGGTCACCCCGACAGCCACGCCGCCGTTGAACCTCGTGGCCTGCACGGCGAGCACGGCTGCCGGCAGCTTGCTCATGTCGACGTCAGGAACGAGTTGCTCGAGCACGGGCAGGTCGTGCTCCTCGTCCCGGGCGAGGCGGCGGACGTCCGCGTCAGACTCCGCCACGACGAACTTGACGCTGTCGGAGGCGGAGCAGCTGATGGCGACGTCGCCAGTGTCCTTGAGGTGGACGAGCTTGCCCGCGAGCGGCGCGAAGCTGCCCAGGGTCACGGCGAGGGAGGACCGGAGGGCCTGCAGAATGTCCTCGAAGGGCGGCATGTCGGCGCCCTCGTAGAGCAGGACGTGCTGCAGCACTGGCATGATGACCCAAATTGCCTCCATCGCGGTGAGCTTGATCGGCTCCAGCGGCAGCGCGGCCGTCGCCGGCACATTGACGTAGCTCGCGTGGATTACTCTCACCGGAGACATGACGACGAACTCTGGGGTGCTCCTCTCGCGCTGAGCTCGGGTGTATTCTTAACGCATCTCCAACGGAGCGAGCAAACGACTCTGAGCCACCGTTTGCGTCCGCCGGCTCGAAAAATACGTCAGATCCCTACTTCAGTGGGATGACGCAAAGTGACCGGACCGTCCACGCAAATTTGGCCCAAATATGCGCCAGGTTTGTATCTCCACGAACGCCGCGCGGTCGTGAAAAGTGCATGTTGATTGCATCCGGGTCCGATCGACAGTGACTAGGTAACCATAATATTTCTTTATTACTATTGATTGGCCAAAAGGACCATCTTACAAAGATAGTTAGTCGAGTTAACCTAAAACTACAACTCGCCGTCACGTGGCATACCACGGCCTGGGTTAATCGCAGTCGCGCGGCCTACTACTGGCCGCCGGAGGGGCCAGCGCCATATATCATCGAAGCGGGAGCGCTTGACGCACTCCGCGCGCCGCGCACGCTGGCGATCCAACATCTCGTCCTGTTGCCTGCGGCGTTCGAGGGCCTCGAACAGAGAGGAGTCCCACTCGACTCTCATGGCCATAGAGTTGGCCGCCTCCGCCGTCGCTGCCTCCGCCGCCGCCTCGTCCGCATGGGCCGCCTCTGCGTCCGCCGCCTGCAATGCCGCCAGCTGGGCGTGGAAGCGAGCCCTGTCCCTAGCCGCGTCCGCCACGGCTTCTTCCCTGGCGGCGATGGCGCCTGCCAGCTCCCGGTTCTCCTTCTCGACCCGCGCGGGAGAAGGACCCCTCAATAGGAACGAATCCAGGTCGGAGCACATGTACCCCCGAGCCATGGCGACCGCGTAGCTGTGGGCTTCCTCCTCCGCTGCCCGAGCCTGACGATGCAATGCGTCTCCAGCTAGGGTCTCGAAGGACGCGGCCAGAACCAACTGGTCGCCACCGCAGTCGAAGAGGGTGGGTACAACATCGTCAGCGGCGGCGATGTCGTGGATGACAGCGTCCGCGGGTGGGGCCGCCGGAGGGGCCGCCATCGCCGCCTGCGCCTCCGCGAGCGCCGCCCTGGCCTCGGCGAGCTCGGCCCTGGCGTGGGCGATTTCCGCCCTGGCCGCAGCAAGGCGCTCACGCCCTTGCGCGCGCTCTGCCGCCTCCGCCTCCGCAACCTCCGCCTCCGCCGCCTCTAGGCCCAGCTGCTCGGCCTGAAAAGCATCGGCGACTAGCTACTTGTCCTCCGGGTGGGCTTGGCGGCACATCCGAACAACCTGATCCCAGCTAAGGTTGTGCTCGGCCATGGATGGATGGTAGGGTTTAGATTGAGGTGTGCCCGTCACCCCCGCCGGTGTCCACCATATATAGCCACGGCGAGGCGAGAAACGGCGTTGCCCGCGTGCGCGAAATGCCGGCGAAACTTGCCAATGTATTGGGCAAGCGCGGGAACAACCGTCGTCGCGCGGAAACCGGTAATCGCTGGCGGCAGGCCTTGACGGGACGTTAAACCGCCATTAACGACCTTGACGCTGTCTGCGCTAAAAAAATACGTCCGTACCGCTGGAGATACCTGACCCAAACGTTCTCCTGGATCGCATGTCGTCCGCGAGCCGACACAAACGGATATTTCGGACGTCCGAAATATGTCGGCCTGTTGAAGATGGCCTTGCAAAAACTTATGACTAGCGCGCAGCAGTGTCCAGATCGAGATGTGCTCCGACTACGCTGTGGGTGATGCTTTAAACTAGATGGACCTTGCGCGCTTTGCTGCGCCCATTTGTTCTGTTAGGGTATCTTCTTTTTGGCCGAGATGTTTCGGTGTACTTTGCCAAGCCGTTGTGTTTTTAGTGTTGTTATGATGCTCTGTCAATTTGTCAACTTTGGCATTGGGTTTTATTTTCAGTATGAGGGTTTCCTTTGTATATACAAGCCGAAACACAAATGTAGGTATTTTATTGCTGAAAAAATATAAATCTAGTGAAATAGATTTGAGTCGAAGATTATAACAAAAGAAACAACACTGGATAATACCTGACATGCTGAATAGCTTTTCAATTATTGTTATTCTGCGCATTATACTAATTTCTAAAACAATAGCTGTAAGGGATCTACCAATTTTCAATTGCTTCCCTTTAAGATGAAGCATTAATGAACACTATATAATGTGCACCAATATACAGAATATCACTGTTCATTGCTCAAAAGTCAAAACTAATATGTTGCCTTTGGTGAAAACACAGAGATGCTTGCAGCACCAAGTCTTAAAGCAACCCCTTCAGCCACATCCCACACTCTATCTTCATTAATAGATGTCATTATCTACAAAGATTCAGAAAATAAACCAGTGGATCTTGAAACATTTCATGCAACTGTTTGGGCATATAACACATGTGCATAATGCTGTAATTGTGGCAATGCTTAGCTGAAGAAAAGTTGGTGCCAAATATGCAGTCATTTTCTGTCTACCGTGCAGACAGTGAGAGACTTCATCAAGAGAGTAAATAATCTAACCCAACATCCACGTGCAGGAAGTACAAATAAACTGTATTATGATTTTTCTAGCAGTATTCATTTTACTGGTGATGAATCTCCCTTTGACTCAGATTCTAGCAATTGTAGTTGAAACACACCATCTCTATTTGCTGAAAATGTGTACACCAAACTGGTGATATCCTTTAAAAGCCATTGCTCCTGGTAGTTTGATTGCTCTTGCATGAAGCGATAGTCATAATTTTACAGGGAACATTTTCAGTAGTCCAAGTTAACTTTTTGAGTCTAGATTTTCAGGAGGCATGCATGGTGAGATCAATCGATGTATGTTTGTCAGCAGCTATAAAAACCAGCCTCTACCTGAGGGAAAGCCAATACACATAGGTCATTAAAATGCTTACCACTCCATAAGATAATGTCAAGCATCTAAGGCAGCACATAATCACCTGATGGTGATGCAAGCCGCATTATTTCACAATTTACGTTGGAACAAGTATATGTGCTACCTTCTTCCAAGGCTCAACAACTACATTGATCAAAACATCGATTTACTTCGGTAATCCACTCAATGGAGTGATCGACTCCAACCTGAATAATTATCCTTAATGGTTCTTGGTATATATGCTTCCCCTAAAACATCACAGAAAATAAGCAATAGAAACTAATCTAATGATCTAATGTATCGGATCGTACTAAGGATTGCATGAAAATATTTAATTACGCAAACAAACTGAAACAAACCTATTCCTCTATACCGGTAAAGCTGAAGAAACTTGAGCGCACACACGTACATATCTATAGGATTGAAGTCAAGATTAGTTAATTACCTCAAGTGTTTTTCTAATTGCAGTACTAAGGGATCTTTCTAGAGATGGCTTCTCAGATAACTGAGAAATCTTTCAGGCCCTATTTACCTTCAGTAATAACACCTATGTAGTGATATGTTCCACAGCAATTACACATCAGTTTGTATCATTCCTAATTCTAGTCCAACACACAAAATTTGCACCACAAAACTGTCAGGTGATTAATTTACCACCGAGATCATTTTTAACCTGGCACTATACAGTCTTAATTTGTACAAAATCTTCTCTAACAGTACTTAGAAGCTGCAAAACAATTACTATATTTAGGTCTGCCTAGAAACTGAAAAAATGAATAGTGTATAGACAACATCAATCAGATCCTTTTGCGACAACTGATCATCTCGAATTAGCTCAACACCTCTTCGGACATCATGATTTTGTGGCCTCAGTCAAACTATAAACTGTAAACATAACAAAATAAGGGATGATAGGAGAGAGATAGCATGCTCACAAATCTGATCTTCTCTTTGCCCACATCGCCATTAACGAGGCGTCAACTCCCATGTCCTGGAGCTTGGTAAGCTCCCCCGATGCTGCCTTCACCGCAAAGGAACTTGGTAAGCTCCTCCTATGAATTATCTATATTGGTGAAGTCAGAGCTAAACTGATGAAATACAACTCGGTGAATTAAAATCTGACTGCAACATCAAGAAAATTAAATCAAGGAATCCCATATCTGCATAGCTAGCGATATTGTCAAAGCAAAGAAAATTTACTTTTTTTAGAATTGTATACATCATAGTTGGAATGAAATTTGCACGGCCCAGAGACCTTCTAGCTTCAATGATAGAACAAATAAATAAAGGAAAAGTAAATGTTTGGTAATTTATAGCAGAACAAACAATCCTCGCGGAACAATAAACATTAACCTGGAAAGTTGTCACACCCCTCTATGGGTCAGGCTGTTTTTTTTTTGCGAAAGTATGGGTCAGGCTAGTTGTTGTAGAAAAACAAGTTGTACGGAGTATTATGCATGGATTAATTAGAGAGGTAAACTCACGGAAAAATATACTCACATTAACCTGGAAAGGAGAAAGCGGGAGGCCAGCGGTGCGTGCCTGTTGCCGAACTGGATCGAGTTGCCGCCAACGCCGGCGAAGGCATTGTGCAGGCGGCCTGCATGGCAGCGATTGGGCGGGTGGCGGAGTAACATCCCTCGCACGGATACGGGGATACGCCTCCTCGTGGATCAGGGGCTCCGACGGCAGCAATCTTGGGCAGAGATCAGTAGATCAGCCGGCGGCGCAGAGGGGAGCCGCAACCAAACCCGCTATCAAGGGGGGGCAGCGGTGGCTGGACGTTGAGGGAGGAGGAACGGGAGCACCGCTGAACAAACAGCACAGGGGAAGACCGACCACGCGGTCAAAAGGCAGGAGCCAACCGACCCACACCAGCGCACCGGCATAAACACACCGCCACACTACAGGTAACAGGCTGACAAGTGGACCCAACTCCGTCGCGGTGAACCAGAAACACGGGTCAAACTGATCGGTAGACAACCACGAAAGATAGCTTTGCAGTAGGACCAGTGAAAGCGACCTGCCGAGCGATCACAGCAGCGCCAAACACAGGGAGCTTAGAGCTCTTCTAAGATTGGTCACGGGACACTCAACAAAAACGAGACCACAGACAGACAATTATTGTACTAGCACTGGTTTTTCTTGTTCAAACGGTCCCTGCCGTTGATATTTTTGGAACAACATTCATGTGGAGAATGTGTCATAAATAGTCACGCCCTATACGAATGTTTAGAGGAGGGGAGTGGAGCCTGACACTATGCTCGCGATATTTTGGGAGAGAGTTGTATAGGATCTTTCCATTAGCTAGGATCAACTCACAAAAAACATATTTTGAACATGCCAAAAAATCTGAAAATAATAAACAACATGCATATAGGTTGTATCTACAACTTTCAAGAAATTTCAGCTTAAAATCTGATCTACATTTGGAGAAACCAAAAAGACAAATTCTAATTTCATATTATTCACACTCAGATTTTTGAAGTTGTTTTGAAGTTGCAATTTTTTGGTGTTGCATAGATAACATAGATGTGTTGTGATTTTTTTTCAGAATTTTTGAATATGTTTTGTCTTTTTGCAAAAATTATTCTCATAGATCCTATCTAAGACCTGATCCTACGTAAGTCTTCCCCGCTATATTTTGAGGGTGGCGGTACCTGTGGTGCAAGAAGGTATAAAGAGAAATGATTTGGTTCCGTACACGAAATCACTATGTTTCATGCTGGCCCGAGCGAGCGGGAGTGCATCTTGTGCGATGACACATGGCTCATGAGTTTCAGGGGCCCAAAATCTTGTAGATCCCGGCCTACATGCGACGATCCATTAGTCACACTAGAAGGCTAACGGCTCAGATAAATAGCTCGGTAGTGCGCGTGGGCTAGCATATGCATCATCACATAATGAATCTATCCATTAATCTATTTGTGTGCAGAGCCTGTGATACCCTAGTTAGACTCTAGAGGTAAAATCATAATTCCTCCTATCCAATTTTTTTAGAGAAATAAAGGAAGCAATACAAGGATTTCGTAACGCCTAAAAATACACTATCACAATAAATGTCAGAGATTTATTTTAAATTTTAGTATCTTTGTAGTAAATCTACAACATTTATTATGTATTGGATGGTACAAAACTATAGATGTGCATATCTTATTAACTTTTGTTAGACGAGAATCGACACTAGATGCCTATTGTCGCTCAACAAAGAAATAGCATGTTATCTGTGTATGCTTGAAAATAAATTCCTATACGCGCGCACCCACAAACACCCTATTTTCCCGTCTTTATAAAACACCAAAGCGTTAAATTAGGATTTGATCCGGGTACCATGTTAACACTATCCTCTTAAGCATCTCTGAATGCTTGAAATATTTCTATCAACCTGACCTGAGTACTAGCAGTAGCCCCATCAAAAAATAATGGTGTATCATATTATCACTCTAAAACATGAGAAAGTGAGACTTGAACTCGTCCATCTGTGCCGCCTGGAGTAGTGACACCGATACCTGCACGCCTTGGCCGTCGCTCGCGCGCATCATGGCCACCTGACCATCTCCGTTCATCCTGATATTCTCCGTCCGTCTTGGCTTTCCCCACCCGAAGTCGGCGATCTGGTAGGCCCTAAAGCCAGGCGAGCCTGATATGTTCATCATCCGGTTTATGGACGCCCACAGAGCAGGGCTCATGAAATTCCACCCGGCGACTGGGTCCTCCTTCATCTTGTTGATCTCGTCCTGCACCGCCAACGTCGCGGCTGCCAGAGCGCGCTCGCTGCGGAGCTCAGCTGCGGGGAGCGTCGCCATGCACCCAGTGAGGCACACGCCTATGTAGCCCGCGTCGACGGGAGGGTCGAGGCGGTCGCGGGTGTCGGCGAAGAAGAAGAGCAGCAGATCGTCGTCGGCGGCGAACGGCTTGCAGCGAGCGTAGGACGTCCAGGCCAGCGCCACAATGGCGGCGAAGGCGGATGGCGGACGAGGCAGGGGCTTGCCGTGGGATTCGCCGAGTTGGACGATGCGCTGCTTGAGGCGCTGGATGTCCTGCGCGTCCAAGGTGAACGTCCGGCGGGTGAAGCTCGTGAGGTCTTCTCCGATGGGCGATGGCAGTGCCGCCTGCGCGCGCGTGAACGGGAACAAACAGGTGTACTAGCTGTCAAACGCGTCCGAGCTGTCGGCGAAGGCGACGATGAAACAGAGAAACAATAGACGTACCGAAGGCAAATTTGGCGCGATCTTCCGCAAGGTGCTGCTGGCTAGATCTTGGCCACCGGGCAACTTGACGACGGAGCGGTCGAAAGTCGGCGTCGCGGCCGGTATCTCGCCACGGCACGCGGACGCCCACGCCTCCACGAACGTCCAGAGCGAGCGCCCGTCAGCCACGCCGTGGTGCACGGTCAGTCCGACAGCGAAGCCGCCCTGGAATCGCGTGGCCTGCACGGCGAGCACGGCGGTGGGAAGCTCGCTCATGTCCACCGCCGGCACGAGCCCCTCGAGGACGCGCACGTCGTGCTCCTCGTCTCCGGCGAGACGGCGGATGTCGGCGTCGGACTCGGCGACGACGAACCTGACGCCGTCGGATGGGGAGCAGCTGATGCCCACCTCGCCCGTGTCCTTGAGGTGGACAAGCCTGCCGGCGAGCGGCGCGAAGGTGCGCAAAGTCGTGGCGAGGGAGGACTTGAGGGACTGGAGAATGTCGTCGAAGGGCGGCATGTCAGCGCCGTGGTACAGCAGGACGTGCTGCAGCATCGGGATGACGACCCACAGTGACTCCATCGCGGTGAGCTTGATGGGCTCCGGCGGCAGCTCGGCCGTCGCCGGCACGCCGACGTAGCTGGCGCCGATAATTCTGACTGGCGACATGGGGTAGACTGGATAGAGCAACAAGGTGTGAGATAAAAAACAAAGTTACCCGATCGCTTGGCTAAGTGGTGCAGCGCCCCTGGTTTCAGTGTGTTCGGCGCCACATGAGGATTGACAAGAATAGGATTCGAGCAAGGCTGGTGGTGCACGGCGCCTTATATTTGTCAAGAATTTACAGTAGCACACATGTTCGTCTCGTCCTCTTTTGGCAGACGTGCGGAAATAGACGATGTAATGTGGATGATGATGTAAGTGATGACTGGAACGAGTATGTAATTCAGTCGTCGGCTTATTGCAGGCCCTCATTTATGCTTCAAAATCTGTGCCATGATAAGTATCCTTGGAATATCAATCGTGATCTGACAGATTGCACTTTGTTGTTAACAAATCAAATCAAATCTGTGTCATGATTTTTTTACCCTTTGAGTTGCCGAGAATACCCCTGAAATTAACGGTGAATATAACTTAATACTACACCCTCATAAGATTAGTAAATTACATCGTAGAAGACCTCTCGCTAGAACTCCCAAACAAGGAATCGGACAATGTAAAATTCCCCACACAAATTTATATCTGTTATAAAGTAAAATTCCACTAGAGGGTCATTTAAGTTGTTTATCTCAACATGTAAGCTATCCAAATCATTCATTCTATTAGCCATCCAATTGTCCATGTCATCCCCCACTAACATTCATTAATACTCTACATGCAAGCCACATCATCTATTTTTTAAGCCATCCAATTATCCACATCATCAAATTTTAGCCGCCAATTACATAACCATTTCAAGTCAGTTTTTTTAAGTTACCCTCTTGACTATTTACGCCAATTCGTTGCAACGCGCGGGGTATCCTTCTAGTATCTTAAATGCGCAAGTCATCTTAATTTTTGTTAGATGAGAAAATACAACACTCCATAAGTTTGGGCCCTTGTTGATGCTGATATTACAACATACATCATCCAACCTAAACCCTGGTGCTAGGTACGTTTGATTTCATAAAACGTTTTGGGCGTAATTGGTTGATGGCATGGAATTTTCCCATCTCGTGCAACTTACCCCGCCAGCCACCGCTAGCCACCGTATATGTGAAAACTTGGTTTGGGCTAGCATTTTTAATTGGTTGCTAGCAATTTTATTTGGACTCGGCGAGAGAAACCAAAGGCCATGACATTGTTAGGTTGCACGTTAATGAGTATTGTGGCTTACTAAATTAGTTCAATCTTAATTCCCATTAATCGATTCGAGATAAAGTCTACATAAAAAAGATGCGTCTCGATGTTGTGATTCCATTTCCACGACCGGTTCATAGGTTCGTTCAGCATTTTAAACTCTATTACATGTTCCTTTGGGAGCTTTTTTGGATAATTTTGTCAAATTTGTTATACACAGTCAACCATTTGAAATTTCCTTTAAAGAGTAGCTTCACCTCACCATTTCACACAACTTTTGTGTTTAAAGTTTTGATTTTAGCGAACAATTAAATCGAGCTTGCAAATTGATCTAACTTTTGCCCGCGTCTATCCTGCTTTAAAAAGCATGCTGCGCAGAGAATTTTTTTTTCTCTATTGGCTGTCAAATGCACGAGCTTGACTCTGTAAAAACGGAAAATCACATGGCCAGCAACCAATCACGCCCTTCCTAAATGATCATGGAGAGTGCAACCGGATGCAAAGAAAAGGCAAGCTCCTGCTCTAGTCCCAGCGCGGACTCGTTGCGGCGGGGGCGTTTGATTAAGTGTAATGTGGATACGGCTACGTCTCGGGTGGAAGATCATGGTTGTTAACCGATCCTCTCACTTCCAGCTCGATCAGCTATACAGAGTTTTCTGTATTATATACATAAGATGTCTGCACAGATCTTGAAGCCACGTATATGTGAGTGGGATTTTCGGTTAATTAACCCCATTTTTCTGAATCACATGGTCGTTCTAGTCATTGCTTACATCATCCATCCACATTTACATGGTCCATTTGCGTACGTTTGCCAAAAGCAGGACCAGACGAACTGATCGACAAATACAAGGGCATGAGCAATGGAGGCAGCTGTCCAACTAGGCTTGGATAAATTTTTTGACATATGCATGCCATGTTATGGTTCCATTAATATGTCTCTCTCAAAAGCTGATTTGGTTTTTCTCTTTCTCTCTCACATTTTTCACTTTATGGTTGAAGAGGTTGCCTCCTGATGAAAAGGTTACCTCCTCATCCGAACCTAATTTGGACCACCCGAACCAAGATAAAGCTGCGAGGTAACACCCCTAGGGCTATGCATTGGGCATGCCCTAAGGCGCCGTGCACCACCAACCTTGCACCTTCCTCGGATCCTTGAGTGCTCACAACTTGTTGCTCTACCGAGTCTACCCCCATGTCGCCAGTCAAAATTATCGGCGCCAGCTACGTCGGCGTGCCGGCGACGGCCGATCTGCCGCCGGAGCCCATCAAGCTCACGGCGATGGAGTCACTGTGGGTCGTCATCCCGAGGCTGCAGCACGTCCTGCTCTACCACGACGCCGACATGCCGCCCTTCGACGACATTCTCCAGTCCCTCAAGTCCTCCCTCGCCACGACTTTGCGCAGCTTCGCGCCGCTCGCCGGCAGGCTCGTCCACCTCAAGGACACTGGCGACGTCGCCATCAGCTGCTCCCCCACCGACGGCGTCAGGTTCGTCGTCGCCGAGTCCGACGCCGACATCCGCCGCCTCGCCGGCGACGAGGAGCACGACATGCGCGTTCTCGAGGGGCTCGTTCCGGCGGTGGACATGAGCCAGCTGCCGACCGCCGTGCTCGCTGTGCAGGCCACGCGATTCGAGGGCGGCTTCGCTGTCGGACTGACCGTGCACCACGGCGTGGCTGACGGGCGGTCGCTCTGGACCTTCGTGGAGGCGTGGGCGTCTGCGTGCCGTGGCCAGATACCGGCCGCGACGCCGACTTTCGACCGCTCCCTCATCAAGCTGCCCGGCGGCGAAGAGCTAGCCAGCAGCATCTTGCAAAAGATCGCGCCAAATTTGCCTTCGGTACGTTGTTGTTCCTCTGTCTCATAGTAGCCTTCGCTCGCTGACAGCTCGGACGCGTTTGACAGCTAGTACCTGTTTGTTCCCGTTCACGCGCAGGCGGCACTGGCATCGCCCATCGGAGAAGACATCGCGCGGTTCACCCGCCGGACGTTCACCTTGGACGCGCACGACATCCAGCGCCTCAAGCAGCGCATCGTCGACCTCGGCGAAGCCCACGGCACGCCCCTGCCTCGTTCCCCATCCGCCTTCGCCGCCATTGTCGCGCTGGCCTGGACGTGCTTCGCCCGCTGCACACTACTGTACGGTCCATATTTAGGGGCACTTCAAAGTGCCCCAATAGGTAGCCAAAGTGCCCCTAATTACTTTTAGGGGCACTATAAAAAGTGCCCCGGATGCTTGTGTCCCTAAATGTATTTGGGGCAGTTTGAATGAAATGCCCCAAATACATTTAGGGGCAGTTTGAAAAGTGCCTCTAAAGGTTTTTAGGGGCAGTTTGAAAAGTGCCTCTAAAGGTTTTTAGGGGCACTTTTAGATTTGCCTCTAAAGGTTTTTAGGGGCACTTTTAGATTTGCCTCTAAAGGTTTTTAGGGGCACTTTTAGATTTGCCTCTAAAGGTTTTTAGGGGCACTTTTAGATTTGCCTCTAAAGATTTTTAGGGGCAGTTCGAGATTTGCCTCTAAAGGTTTTTAGGGGCACTTAGTGTTTTGCCTCTAAATGTTTTTAGAGGCAGTTTGAGATTTGCCTCTAAAGGTTTTCAGGGGCACATTGAAATTTGCCTCTAAATGTCTTTAGAGGCAGTTTGAGATGTGCCTCTAAATATCTTTACAAGCTAGTAAACAAAATGCCTCTGAAAACCTTACAGTACTAACATGCACAGTAACTATGTAGTAATTTGATGACAGTAACTATGCAGTAATTTGATGATAGTAATTTGATCACAGTAATCACATTGCAATACAGATGCATAACTTTGCAGTTTTGGAGGCATTGTCTTGCACATATGCATAAGACAATGACAGTAACTATGCAGTAATTTGATGATAGTATCTAAGCAGTGTATCTAAGCAGTAACTTTCTGACTTCCACCCTTCCTCTTCTTAGCAGTAGATGCAATTGCTTTCAACTTCTTCTCAAGTGTACACGCAATCTCGGCTGATGTTCTATCGATTGCCGGATCTGTTACCTACAAGGAACCAATTTTGAATGTGTCAAACAACAGATGTTGGAATAAATAAGATTGAGCAATTAAGATGTAACAACTAATTACAGTAACACAAATAATTTCAGTAACGGAGGAATAAATGATCAAGTACTGGCAAAATGAGATCTCCGCCAGGTTGACCGGCAAACTAAATGTTGCTGCATGCTCTTTAAGTCGGCGGGAAAACATATATCTTGCAAAAGTGGCAAAATGAGATCTCCGCCAGGTTTACCGGCAAACTAAAGCAACTCTGTCGGGTTGCTGCATGCTCTATAAGTTGGCAGCAAAACATATATCTTGCAAAAGTGATACAAAAGCTGTTCTGCGACGTAGAAAACTAGAAATCTAGCTGAATCAGGTGATGATTTAGTTGGCAAGACAACATATAATTGCACTACCATATACAAATAATTGTATTAAATCAAGTTGAACAAGAAAGAATCAAGAAACAAATATAAGTCTCATATTTTCTTAAAAAGTCAAGCCATGTACAGTGGGTAGGCTGGGAGGGAATGTGGAATGAGCTGCCCTGTTTCAATGAATAAGTCTCATATTTTCTTTAAGTCAAGCCATGTAAAGTCTGATAATTCTTTATATTTTAACCAAGCACATCTCTGTGCTGCACATGCCTTGATATTGTATAGTTGCTACTATGCATAGTTTAGTTAAATTGCATATTTTACCTTGCTAATCCTCCCAGTTTCTTTTATAATTTTGACATTTATTATTTTTCTACAAGTAAAAGCATTACACCAAGGTGAACAAGAAAGATTCAAAGGTGACCTACATTTTTTCTTGGCCAGGTGATGCAATGTGCCTCAGTGTCTCCCATTTGAACCATTCTTCCTTTTGGTATTGGCAGGGCAGTTGTTGTCTTGAAGACCACGTTCACCAAAACTTTGACAAACTCCTCATTTTCAATTTCCTGAACTGTTCCCAATGCCACCATCTGAAAGCTGTTTGGCGAAGTCAACCCCACTTCAATGCCAGTTTTCATTTTATTTGCCTACATTATGCCAGAATGTTAATCAGCAATATCATTTGCCATATTAGCTAACATACTAATTAGTGGCTACAGTCAAATTAGACTGAAAAGTTCATACAACCAATTGTACAGAGAACAGCAAACCAAGGTGTGGTAAAATTGCTAACATACTAACCTTCAGTGGATTCCTTGCTCTGAACCAATCATTATGTTCATCAGTGCATCGTTTTGTACTATGGCAAACACCTTCCTTGTCAGCAATGTTCTCTTCTAGTTTTTCCTCTTTTACCTTGACTAAGAGTGTGTTGTCTAGCAAATTCCTGTAAGAGCATTTTGGCTTCTGCACTACACTAACTGAAGTAATGACCACATCATCAGTAAGTTCTTCTAGCTTATCATCAACAAGTTCTTCTAACTTCCTCTTCTTCGGTCTCTTGCTTATTGTTCCTGTTGGTGTTGCAGCTGTTTTTGCTTGGCTTTCTACATTGCCCTGTGATCCTTCGACATAATCTTCTGACTTCGCATTCTTTCTTCTTTTACTTGTTATTGGTGATTTCATTTCTTGACTGCCTTGTTCTGAGATAGCTGTTACTGCTTTCGATTTCGGCGGCAACATTTGACTAAGACCAAGCAATGATGCTTCCTTCAATACTGAAGATGTTGTGTCTTGGTTTGTTGTCGCCTTTTTTGTTCTTGTCCTGGTTGATGTCTGGCTGCTGAGTGTTCCTGCGTCTGCTGTTGATCCCTTGGGTGTAGGTGTTGATTTCCTGGGTGCTGATGCTGCTGCTTCTGACCCACTGAGTGCTGTTGTTGATCCCTTGGTTGATCCAGTTGCTTCTGCTAACTTGTGTGCCGCTGCTCCTGATCCCTTGGGTGCTGCTTTTGATCCATTTAGTGTTGTTGATCCATTGGATGCTCCAGATGCTTCTGGTACCTTTCGTGCTGCTGCTGCTGCTGCTGAAGCCTTGAGGGCTATTGTTGATCTGTTGGCTGCTCCAGTACGCTTCTGGTATCGTCGTTACTGATGCTGCTTCTGATCCCTTGGCTGATCCACCTGCTTTTGGTACCTTGGCTGCTGCTGTTATTGCTTTTGATCCCAGGACTGTTGCTGGTTCTGTTTTTTGGGCACATGCTGTTGCTGATCCCTGGACTGTTTTCTCGGCATATGCCGCTGCTTTTCCTGGTGCCTTGAAAGGTGATTTGAATGGAGCTGATGTTGACTTCAATGTTGTTGCTGTTGGTACCTTCAATGTATTATGACTTGATGATGGTGCACTTGTTATGCCAGATGCTATTGATGCTGATGCTGATGCTGATATTGTTCTGTCTGCTGCACTGGAAGCTTCCTTTGTTTGATCTTGCTCAGGTGGTGCTTGCTTATGCGCCGACAGTTCAGCAAGTGTTGATGCCGCTAATTCTTCTGCTACTGCTTGTTCTCTTTCCTGATGCATTTCATCTGTATGTCCATCTCGTTGACGTGCCATCAGATAATTTACCTTCTCTTCCAATTGTTGACTCCTTGCCATTAGTGTTTCCACATAGCCTCTGAGCTCAATGTTTTCCTCCTTAGAATCCCTTAATGCTTCTACAGCTTCATCCAGTACCTTTGATCCTTTCCCTCCTACCAGTAGTCCAAATCCATGTCTTCTACAATTCCTAGGAGGTGTGAACAATTCTGAGTAGAGGTCACCATCCATATGCGGCTCGCCAACTAGTGCAGGGTTTTGTTGGAAACGTTCATTTATCAAAGCCTGCATTCAAATTTAAGTGAGTCATTCATTACATGGTACATGCTATAGTAATTTGTCAGTTGCATTTGCATGAATTTCAGGGACTATGACTTACAATTTTGGTAGCACAGAAATCATTCACTGGCACTCCATCTTTGTTTGTATGAACAATTCTGAAAAGTTCTGTTCTAGACACTGTTCTTTCCTGCCTCAGTTCCTACAGCAGTGCAAGTGCATGTGTCAGTATATCATATTTAAAAGGGATTTCTATTTTCGTGCCCTCGGTTCCTTAGTTGTACTCAGTTTTCCCCAGCCCCTTAGTTTTTCCTCACTTTTCCCCAAGTCCTTGTTTGAAACCCGCAGAAGGCAGCTCAGACGGCAGGATTCCCGTTAAGTTGACCGCTCCGTTCTGACGTGTGGGGCCGCGTCGTGTGGGCCCGCGTCGCGTGGGGCTGGTAGAAAGGGACCGCGTGGGACAGGACGAGATTGCGTTTGGTTGCATGTGAGCAGGAGCTGGGTTTTGTCTCTCTCGGCCATTGGCATTTCCCTTTTAAGAGTACCTTTTACTGCCTCCTTCTCTCCGCCTTTTTTCACATAATTAGTATCAAATCTAGAGAAGCTTGCATTTCTGTCTTTCTTCAATTATTATTTGTGCCTTTTGGCCCTGGTTGTTTTCCCAATATGGCGAGCAAATCTAGTAGGGAGCCCAATCTAGTACTCCATCCGGTCCATATGTATGTAGTTAAATCTAGAAGCAAATCTACGGGGAATGTACGATAAATTCACAAGGTCATATAGTAGAATAGGGATAGATAATATAGATAATAAGCTGCATTCGAGCAGCCAAACATAGTAGGGTTCGAGGTTCTTCACAGCAGATACAGCACCATCATACTAACAACATAACAACGAGGGATCCCTAACTAACAACAAAGGGATCCCAACAACAAAATGGAGGAGGCGAGCAGCAGCACACGTCCGGGACTCCGCCTACCCCATCCGCCTCTGCCTCCACTTGTTGCTCCCCTTGGGAGCCTTGGGCTTGAGCGGAGGCATGCGCCCGCCGGAGATCTCCACCCGCCGGATGCCGCGGAGGTGCATGCCGAGCGCCAAGTGCTTGGCGCGGAAGGAGTTGGGGTTCACCGACGCGCCGACCTTGGGGTTGGTGTGGCCGATGTTCTCGGCATGCGTGAGGACGCAGCTTGAAGTCGGTGCCGCCGAGCCTCCTAGTGCGAAGGGGCACCCGTAGACACCCTTGGCGACGTCGAGGTAGGAGACATGCGGCCGACCTGCAGCCTCCGCAACACCTGGCGAGTCTTGACGTCATGGTGCTCGTCGTCGCTGCCGACGTCGCTGCCAGACAGCTGATCCATATCAAACGGGAATTTATTAGTGAATGAGTTGCAAACGTGCATGATAACAAAGTTAGGAAAAACAGAGGCAGCCTCGGTTAGAGTGGACACGATTATATGTCTACGAGGGACGGTGTAAGCGAACCAAAGCTCATGCACAACGGATTTGTACACGAAATGGTTCGCCGAACCCTCCTCGTAAAAATCGTGCCCACCGATTCATCATAGGCAAAGAAACAGATTCCGGATCTGAACTTGAACACATTCCGGATTATTTGCAAAATTAAACGGTTGATATCTTTTGATTCGTGCATAAAATAACTGATTGAGATCCTATGATTACTTGCATAAATTAACCGATTGAGATCCCATTATTACTTGCATAAATTAACCGAACGGCCGAAACCCAAATCTTGAACGAAATCAAGGAGGGATCAAAGCAAAATGGAATAAAATCGGCGCAAATATTAGCCCAATACTCATCCATCCACAGATCCATCTACACCAGCACAAATAGGGTTCAAAAAGGAATGGGGAACAAAAAAGGAAGCAAACCGTAGTTATTACCTCGTTCCATGGGTCCTCTATGGAGGTGTCGTAGCGGTTCGGGGGCGGGACGTACGGCACCGGCTCGTAGGGGTCCCATCCCGGTGGGATCTGACCGCGACCGGCGGCAGCAGCCTCCGATGCACCGGCGGAGGCGGCGGCGACGTCCGTTGAGGGGACGGCGGCGACGTCCATTGAGGGGACGGCGTCGAAGAGGGAGGCGTCGCGCTTGGAGCCGACGGCGCCGTGGACGATGGGATTGGCATTCTCCTTGTCCATCTCGCCGGCAGAGGAGAGGGAGAGGGAGAGGGTTTTTTGCTTTGGAGAAGATGATGGGACGTGAGAGAGGCGGCGTTGCGTAGGCGAGTGAGAGTGACAGAGATAGTGGGAGGAGGCGTCTATAAAGGCTAGTGGTGGTTAATGCGACCCGCGTCCTACGCGTCCACCGCTGCACGTCTGCACGTCTTGGACTTCTGCAATGCGCCACGCGTCCACGATTGCACGTCTTCGACTTCGCACCGCGACCGGCGTCTACGCGTCAAATATTGCACGTCTTTCATTTCTGCACCGCAACACGCGTCCTCGAGTCTAACCCCGAAAATTTAGATATACTCGGTTATAACCTCGAGCATTATACTAGCATTTTTTGTGTGCTCGGTTTTCCCCTTGAGTGCTAGTACTGGCTAGTGCAATATGCTCAGTTTTACCCTCAAGTAGCTGGTCAACGAGACAGTCAACAAATGGGATTAACTAGTTAAATGAGTCATTTAATGTGCAAAAATTCCGAAAAATAGTGGCACATACTCATGGAGTCTTTACCACAAATTTCCAGTTCTCAAAACATAGATAAGTCATAGATAAATCAAGTTTTACCACAAATTGCCACTTCTCAAAGGCCTTCTCAAATCACCTAGTAGCTATGAAGGTGCATGGTTTTCCACAATAAGCCCTTCCCAAAACAGACTTTCCCCAAAACATACTTTGTCTAAATGAGGCCACAATTCTCACACTCATGTATATTTGTATTGCAAATAGTTTGAGATAGGCCAAGATGGGTTTTATTCTACAAAACACGCATTTTTCATTTTTTAAATCTCATATTTGAATCCCTTAGTCTGTTTATTACATAGGTGCCCTTGGTTTCTTGATACTACTCAGTTTTGCCCTCTCCCTCCACAAATTCTCTCACACGTGCAACATTGCCCCGATTGGTCTAGCCCATGTCCCGCGGATCGTGCCCGCCGACCGTTGATCGTATGATCTAACGGGCAGGATAACCCCTCCCTCTCTCCGTCGGCGGTTACCTTCCACTCTCTAAGTTTGCTAAATGGCGGTTTTCTCGTATTTATTTTCACGCGCTAAAAATTATAAACTCTTTTAGGCATTACTTTTCACGCAAAAAATGATAAACCATCACCGATTTGTTGTAGCCATAAATTTTCACGCAAAAAATGATAAACCGTCACCGATTTGTTGTAGCCATTAATTTTCACGAAAATCCCAAATGATAAACCATCACCGATTTGTTGTAGCCATTACTTTTCACGCAAAAAATGATAGACCATCACCGATTTCTTGTAGCCATTACTATTCACGGTAAAAATGATAAACGAACCAATCTATCTATCTCTCGTATTTGAAGTTTGGAAGGGTTCACCATCTAGTTATGTTAACTTTTGAGGTTTTGATCCGAAAACAAATGGGTATTATAAAGGGAAATAAAAGTTCAAAAAATGTAAAAACGAAACAATCTACCTATCTTTGTATAGAAGATCGTCTCGTATGATTTTTGAGGTCATTTAGAGAAGGTAGAAAAAATCCCTTTTGAGAAGGTCGAAAAACCTAACTTGTTACAAAAGCTGGTTTCGATGAGACCTAACCAAATTTGGCATACATTATGCCATATCTATAACAAGGAATATCTAAAAGGGAAAGTTTCACAAAATTTGAAATTTATGGCGAAAATGATGCCATACATGATGCTGTTTTTCGAGGTTTTGACCTGAAAATCAATTGGATATTATAAAGGGAAATAAAAAGTTCAAAAAATATAAAAACGAAACAATCTATCTATCTATGTATAGAAGATCAGCTGTATGAAATTTGAGGTCATTTAGAGGAGGTAGAATAAATCACCTTGTTAGAAAAGCTGGTTTCAGTGAGACGAAACGGCATGCGTTTAAGCAAAGTGATTTTTTCGAACATCTCCAAATGATCCCAAATTTGCCATACATGATGCCATACGTGTAACAACAAGGAACCCTATCTAAAAAGTGTCAAAAAAGTTTGCCCAACCGTATAGCTCTATCAAAAAGAACCTCACCATGGCGCTAGTATAATTTTGGGCTTACTTACAAACTTTCGTTACCTAACCTTCAACACGAAACTTGTTTCAAATCACTTTTGGCGTACAAGAAACAAATCCCTCCTTGATTCGAGCACCACAGCCTCCAAACTTTGCCGATGCCGATATCGGCATGGTCGAACGGCTATGCTCGACGCCACTCGCTAGGTCACCGTCGGGATATGCACCCTCAATCCCGTCCCCTCATTCGATCAACGACACACCGGAGATACCACCGAGGCCAATGCCGAACGTACATGCCTGATGCCAATGCCGAACATGCATCCACGCCGATGTGGGCACGGCCACGCCGCCCCGCTATGTTGGACGCCACGGACCACCGCGAGGTCTTTCCCTTCGCCACCACACTCTTCTAGCACCCATCTATACACGCCAGAAAGGAGAGACACTAGTTTTCTCTACATTGCTCGCGTTCGTGTCGGACACGGTCAGTCAAAGTTTTGAGGTAGTCGTCGATATCGTTGACCATTTCTTCTCTTCTTTGCATGGTTAAACGCGTCTAGTTCATATCTATCTAATGCGTCTGGTCTCGCCTCATGCAGTTCTTTGTGGACGTCGATCTCATCTCGGCACTCCGCATGCCACCTCCTCCGTGCCATCGCTGTAGAGCTCCGTTTAAAAATCTAATCCTACCCGTGTATTGCCCCTTGTATCAGCGCCATGGCCCCACTTGTCATTTGATATAGCGAAGCCCCACTCGTTCGCGTTTTGGTCGGGGATACAGCGATGCTTACGGTCAAACAAAGATGGATGGTCTAACGTGTCTTTGCAGGCTCTACGTGGCCCCACTAGTCGAAGATAACGGTCAACCGTCGGGCAACCGGGCGTTACATCACGTGTGATGGTTTCAGACAAACGCTTGGGTAAAACTGAGGAAAAACTAAGGAGCTGGGGAAAACTGAGCACAACTAAGGACCCGAGGGCACGAAAATAGAAATCCCTATTTAAAATGTTTCCGCAAAACTTATCATTGTGTACAACGATGCATTCAAATGTACCTCCTGATCGTGGACAACAGCAAAACTACGTGTTCCAGCTGTATGGAGACAGTTAGCTTGATTTAATCTGGTGTTTCTGTTCTTAGATGCCAGTACCTGCATAAAATCCTTATTAACTAAACAAGCACAGCACATGTTTACTCTGACTAAAAAAGTGCCTGAAGGAGAAAGTCAAAAAGTACTCAAAACTAGCACATAAGATGGGTTACTGACCATTGAACTACTTTTCCTCCAGTACTTGCACAGTTTTTTCCACTGTGCTCCATGAATTCTTTGCCCATAGCCATTTGCACAATTCTGGTTAACCGACAATTCCGCTTTCCAGAAAGTTTTTTTCAGATAGCACTTAAAGGCTCTCCACTTCTTGCATGCTGATTTTATCACCCAGTCCTTGTGTGCTTCAGTTAGGTTGAAGAAACCCTGTCAAAAAGAAATGTTTACGAGATACATTCTCCATTTGTGAGGACATAAGCAGTAATCATTGAAAAACCTACACAATTCTGGTTACCTTCACAGTCATCCATAACTTCTCTTTTTCTGCAGTTGGAACCTTTCTCCAACGTACATGACCCATTGACACGTCTTTTCCTTTGACCAAGTATGCAATGAAGTTTGTTAACTGTGAAGTGTTCACTCCACATGGCTGTCCAAGATTGTTGAATTCAACAATTACTTTGTTATGTGGACCATGCCTATTCCAAAACTTCTTCATATCAGTAGGCCCTCTTGTTCTTTTCTCCTTGACTGAAAATTAAAACAGTACAGCGAGTAAGAGCCTACAACACTTTTAGCACATGGAATCCAGCAAACTGACGACCATACCTTGTTGTGCTTGAAGCTGTCCTCTTTCTTGAGGTTGTTCAATTACCTCCTCCTCTTCTTCTTGTTCCTCCTCTTCTTGTTCCTCCTCTTCTTCACTGTCCTCTTCTATGTTATCTACTGCTTCATCTTCGGTATCATCACTGTCATTTTCTTTTCCCCCTTCTGAATCATATATCCTTGCAGACTGCCATTTGAACAGTTTTCCAATTCATTAATTACAGACTGCAAATTGAATGAGTTTTCCTTATCTGAAATGATGCATGAATGAGAACTTACTTCTAGCATATCGTAGTAAACTCCCTTTGCCATTGCTTCCTTCATAAGAGCTATTCTTTCCATTTCATGGGAGATGAGTTCAGATGGTTGTACATCTCTTGTAGGCAGATTTAATTTCTTTAGTTTGTGGTTGAGCATGCTCATCTTCCTTTCTTGGCTTTCCAGCATTTTTGTTCCTGTATGAATAATAAATGGCATTTTAAACGTATATAAAAAAATTTCCTTGGTTTACACAAAAAATGGTGCAAAAAACACTCACATTTTTCAACATCCACACCATCCATATCAAAGAAATCTCTAATTGTTGGAGTGATTACAGCGTTCCATTCAATATCAACTGGGTCTTGCACATAGTAGACTTGTATGGCTTGGCTTGCAAGAATAAACGGTTCGCTATGTTCGTCTTGTGCATTGTAGGTATGGTTGAAATTGACCTCGGTTATTCCGAAACCATCCAACTCCCTAACTCCGTTACTTTTTACCCAATCACATTTGAATAACACTACGTGGCCTCCATTTGAGAAATTTAACTCAATTATTTGACTAATTCTACCATAGTATGTGACATATCCTAAAGTAGGATTTTTGTCCTTAGAACTTGCATAACTCGATGTTTTTGCAACATGTGAAACTCCATCACACTGTGTTGCTTTTCCTACACTATATGAATGTGTATGATAGGTGCAGCCATTTATACTATAGCTATTATAAGATTTAACCATCCTGTACGGCTTTTGAGATAACCGAAAAATTTCATGTGGTACATCAAGTCCTTGATCTTTCAGATTTTGTACCTAGTAGAGAAATGAACCATGTTAATGATGTCATTTTTATTCACCAAAAAATATTTTTGCTGCACTACTTACATGGTTAGAAAACCAGTCTACGAATGTGCTGTGGTGAGCATTCTCAATATCTCTTTTTGACTTCCTTTTTCCTCTGGCCAGGAAATTTTTATGCTCTCTACATGATTTAAATGGGGTTAGACACTGGTCTGATATCAAAAGGAACATTTAGTTTATGGAACTAGTTTGGGAATGTACTCACTGCGCATATTTTTCAATTTTGGGATAGTTGACAAGCACACATCGTTGTGCTTGAGACCAAGCAATGAAATCCAGCTGATTTGCAGCGAAAGCTGATAATGGCCTGCCGATGATCCTCAAATAAGGTTGTCCAGCACAATTAGGTTCAGTAGTATCATGTCTACTAGGTCTATTGAACTTTGTAGCACAGCCATTCAGATATCTTGAGCAGAATGTCAGGCATTCATCGAACTGATAATTTTCTGCCAATGACCCTTCTGGATAAGTCATGTTCTGTACAAAGTCCTTCAATGTTCCTACGAACCTCTCAGTAGACCACATATCTCTGAATTGAACAGGTCCGGCAATTCTTACTTCACTTGCTAGGTGGATAGTTACATGCACCATCATGTCAAAAAATGATGGAGGAAATATCATCTCTAACTGACACAAGATTTCTGCAATCTCAGCTTCCCAATACTCCATCTCATCAACATCTATCACCTTACCATAAAGTACTTTGAAGTATTTGCAAAAGCGTATCAGCGGCATAGCTACACTCCTAGGCAGCGATCTACACAGTGCCAACGGCATGAGATCCTGCATTATGATGTGGCAATCGTGGCTCTTGAGGCCGGTTAGCCTTTTGTCTTCCAAGTTTACCTTGTGGTACATGTTTGATGCATATCCATCTGGAAATGTTGCATACTTGATTACAGTGCAAAATATATTCTTGCCCTGAGGTAGCATCTGGTACACTGCCCTAGGTATGATAGGTTTTGCTGTCGTCATATCAGCATGGAGGGCAGTTCTAATTTTCATATCCTGCAGATCCAATCTAGCATTCAAGTTGTCCTTCGATCTGTGATCAACATCCAGAACAGTATTCACTATGTTTTCAAAAACATTTTTCTGTACATGCATGATATCTAGGTTATGTCTTATTAGTAGTGTCGGCCAATATTCCAACTGGAAGAAGACACTTCTTTTTTTGAAAGTTTCCTCGACACTGTGAATATAAATGTCCTCATTCTCCTCTAATTCCGCAGCACTCCTCTTTTTTCTCCTAGGTGGCTTGTTGTGTTTCTGTAACTTGCCATATTCTGTATGCAGAGTTGCAGTCATTTCAGATATTTCTTGACCTGTAATCTTAGCTGGGGGATCTCTGAGTTCATCTTTTCCATTGAAAGATGCACCATCTGTTCGGTACGGGTGACCCAGGAAAACTGTTTTCTTGCAATGCTTCAACCACCTACTGCATGTGTTTGTGAGACAATGTGCACAGACAACCAAGCTCTCGCCACTTATGCAGCCTCTGCCTAGCCAATCAGTTATAGTCCAAAGCAAAGCAGCACGTAGCAAGAATTTCTCACCAGTAACTGCATCATGTGTCCATATTCCAGGTTTCCACAATTCTTGAAGATCATCTATGGCCAGCTGCATGTAAACATCCATTTCCTTGCCTGGACCCTTCCTCCCAGGAACAATAACACTTAGGATGAAATTTGATTGTTTCATGCATACCCATGGAGGAAGGTTAAGTGGAATCAGAATAACTGGCCATATGCTGTATGATATGCTCATGTTTTCAAATGGATTGAACCCATCAGTAGCTAATGCAAACCTAACATTTCTTGGGTCGTCACTGAAATTGCGATGCGTAAAATCAAAGTGTTTCCATGCTGGAGAGTCTGCTGGATGCCTCAATTTTGCATCCTTAGTTCTGCCTTTACTGTGCCAGGTCATGTAAGGTGCTGTTTTAGAGCACATGAAAAGCCTTCTGACCCTTGGTTTCAGTTTGAAGTGCCTGATAACTTTCTGAGGAACCTTGTACACCCTTTTCCCACCAACTCCTGTGTTCTCACTCTTCCATCTGCTTGTGTTACATACTGGACACACTGTGTCGTCCTTGTGTGCTCCTCTGAACATGATGCAGTCATTCTTGCATGCATGAATACTTTCATAACCAATGCCGATGTCTTTTATGTACCTCTTTGATGCATGCAGATTTTTGATTCCTGATAGTGCATGAGGTTGTGGAAGAGCTTCCTTAAATAATGACAATATCTCATCATAGCATCCATTGGGCACTTTCCATGTATTCTTTATGTTCAACAGCCTAACTATGAACTGTAGTTTTGAAAAACTTGTGCAGCCTACATACAAGTCCTGACTACCATCTTCCACTAGCTTTTTGTAGGCTTCAGCATCAGCAGTAACATCATCAATGTTACTGTCCTCTTCATCTTCATCATCTGCACTATCGCCATCTTCCTGGTTGCCTAAAACCCCAGTGTCATACATTCCAAAATTGTCCAACAACATCTGGTCCATCTCATCACTATCAGCTAATTCTTCATCAGCTAATTCTTCAGGTTGAAATTGACTTTCAGTTCTACCTACATCTTCAGGCTGGGGAGATAAGTGCGGCACAAGAGGTTCTACACTATCTTCTCCATGGAAAACCCAAGTATGGTATCCATGCATGAACCCATTGCATATCAAATGCTCACTGACAATGCTATTGGTTTTCCAAAACCTATTTGCACAACGGGTGCAAGGACACAAAACTCTATCTTGCATTCCAGCATTTGCAGCTGCATATAGCAGGAAATTGGTAACACCAATACCATATCTTGAACTAGACCTTGGTTCCTTCATCCAACTTTTATCCATTTTAACCAGTAATAATTGTCAGCAATAGAAATTAAGCAAACATAAGTTCAAGCAGTGCCTGCATGTAGAGTATTTTCCGTACATATTAGTGACTTCATTCCATACATATTAGTGACTTCAGTCAAATTATAGTGTACTTTGAAAGCAAATTCTTAGCTATTTGTTGGGTTCAATTCAAAGCAAACTAACAATTAAATTTATAGTGTAGTTTTTTATGTGGAGGGTTCAATTCAAATCGAACCAACAAGTCAAGGCAAGCCAACAATTCAAGCAAGCAATTGCACAGAAAAACAACAATTTAAGCAAGCAATTCAAGCAACAATTTAACCAACAGAAAAACTGCAATTCAATCAATTCAAGCAAGCAATACAGAGGTACTGCATTTGTGCTCACCAGAGGAGGTTGCATCGATAGATGATCTACTGAGGAAGGACCTGCGCGCATCTATTGTTGACGGCATGCAGAACTTGAGTTCCTGGCGCGAATCCATTGTTGACCTCCTCGATCACCTCCGCCTTGACGGCCCTGACGATCTTGTCGATCTGCTCCATGCCCTCACGAGCTCGACGGAGATCACTTCCTTGAAGGCGAGCCCTCGATCCTGCAGCCAGCCAAACATAAGAGAAAATTTAGTCTCGAGTTCTCAGTACAACGCCGAAGCCAAAGGAATGGCTACCAGAGCACCAGCTCCTGCTGTTGCGCCGCGGCGAAATGGATCAAACACGTCCCTCAAAGCTGCTAAGTACCTTTCCCCCTGCCCGAC